>NC_142501.1:114861287-115161287 GCF_057876585.1 Rhinolophus sinicus | reverse complement strand
ATATTGACAAAAAAATTCACACCCCACACCATTTTAACTATTGAGAAGGAAAGCTTTAATCGGGAACACATTATATAACAGAAATTGCTGAGTGACAATAGTTAATTAAACTTACCTATGTGAATGGCAAGTATAGGACACCTAAAATAACATGTACTCTGAAGGAGTAGTGTGTTTGGGAGAAAGAGGGTGTGGGGCTGCTTCTCTGAAGAAGGAAGTTTTACACGATGGTCGACTTTGTGTTATTTTTACCTCCTAATAAATGAAAACTGTATTTTCAGATTCTTCCAGCTGGAATGCTACTTCTTTGACTTTCAATCATGGAACTTCTCAAAGATCCGGGGATTCGAAATTTGGTGATAAACGGCCATTTGCCACACACTCAAGGAGCAAACCTCTGTCAGCATCCACAGAGTTTGGACAGATGACCGTAATAGACAAACGAAAGACTCAGATTGGAGGTGTGTTTTTCTTATGTACTTCTACGCTCCATGAATTGCGTGAATCACAGCTACAAGAAAACAGAGAAAGCAAAGAAGGAAATGAAAAAACAGAAAGAGTTCAACCCCAGCCTACCTCTGTGTAGGTTGATCGTAGTTCTGAATTTCCCACAGTCATTTTGTAGCAAAATGTGCTTTATGTTTACTCTGTTTAGGCAAGTTACAGCCAAATAGAATACCTTTTAGCGAGACATTAGCTTTCTTCCTCAATCTCAGTAACATAAGGAAATAAGAAAGGGAATAAGGAGAAAGTGTGGTTCCATTTAGACTAGTATTTAGCATACACTGGGGAGTGTATATGCATACATACACACATATATAGGTACATAAATATATGTGTGTATATATATATATATATATATATATATATATATATATATGTATATATGTCTGTGTATGTGTGTATGTGTACGTATATACCTGAATATATAAATAAAAAATATATATGTATGTATAGATATATAGATATATAGATATGTATTTATATACACACACACACAAATATATAGCAGGGGAAGTAAAAGTTCTTTATGTATTAATTGCCCACCACTTGTATCATTAATATTCATTCTACTATAGTCTTCAGGGGTTGTCCCAAAGAAATGTTTTTACATCACTTCAATCTGCGCTTTCAAAGTTCTGCGTTTTTCTGTTGTGTATTTACACTTTATTTCAATTTTTTCTTTAACAGTGGATGAGTGTTCTAAATGCGACCCTGCGAGCAGGTAGGATTTTATGGATTTCTATAATTGCATGTTAACTAAGAGACTTCAGAGAGAAGCCAGTAAGCTTTAATGAGTGTTCTGCTCTGGAATAGACCCTATACTGTGTACCTAACATTGGTTCTCTCAGGTCTTCGGCACAGTAACTTTGCAAAGTAGCTGTGCTATTCGGCCTAGTTTTTATTCATTAGACGTGTGTGGTTCCGGGAGGTGGATTAATTGACCCCTGGTACCATAGTTACCAAGTGGCTGACCCGTGATGTGACCTTCAGCCTGCTTGGCTTCCCAAGTCCCTTCTCTTGTCCCTCAGCCTGTACTGAGAAGTGCCTGGACAGGTCTGGATTCAAGGTTCAGGTGCAAGTCAGGTGGACTCAGAGAGTCCCGTTTAGTGACGTGTTAACACTGATTTAGAAGTTTCCTCCCAAGCCCAGTGAGCGCAAGCTCTTGTGTTAATGTACTTCACAATTGCAGCAGTCACGAGAACCTTGTTTTCACCATCAGTGTTTAAGGCAGATCTCAGTTCGCTGTGGCCACAGAACCACAGGTTGTGCATAAGCAAGACCCAATCAGGCAAGTGTTTTCAGGTATAATGCGATGTAGCCTTCTTGGGACGAATCGTTGTTCTGTAATAGAAGAACATCTATGTATAGATCATGTTGTGTTAATGCAGCACATATTCAGAGATATTTCTTATTGATTTCTCTACTCACTAACTCCACAGCCTGTGTTTTCCTTCTGGCTAGTACCTTTCCCTTGTCCAAGGAAGTTTTTTTCTTTTTTTCCAGAGTCTTTCTTCCTTCTTCCATGACTTTTCTTGATTTTTTACCATTGTCTCTGCTTTTTGGGGGGTTTTTGTTGCTATTCTGTTACTTTTTTCCACTTCTGCCAGCTAAGTGTTCTCCATGTTTCTAGACAGAATCAAAAGTACATAGAATTCCAGGTGTTGAAGGGATGTTAGTAATTAATTATTCAAAACACCCCCTGGTACTTCATATTGCCATTAATGTTTTGGTCAAGTGGTTGATCACATGAGGAGTATTAATTCCAAGAGATTAAAGTGACTTACTTGATGCAGTGAGTAATGAAATGAGATTAAGTGTAGGTTTCTAAGCCCTGTACACTTCCTTCTTTATCACCTATGGCTGTGTGTTTTAATTATGGAAAGGTCTAGTGACTGCAGTGGAAGAGGATAAGAATGGAATTAGCAGGGGAATCCAAGTTTCAATAGGACCAACACTGGATGGAGTAGGAGTAAGGCTTTTAGAATAGAGATCAGAGATCAGATAGGGGAAAAGAGATCAGAATAGTAGGGTATGACAAGATAAAGAGAAATTACAAGAAAGAAGGAAAGAGGATGTTGGTAGTGGTCTAAAAAAGCAGATTAAAGTAAGGGGTTCTAGGGTGTCCTGAACAGGTTGCTGCTTTTTTGTTTGCTGACTTGGAGGAACCAGCATTCTTTAAGATTTGTATGAAAACATATTAAACCTTTGAGCCTCTGGAAACATTCTCTTTATAGCAAGTAGGAATATGGTATCATCCACCAGCACCCGAAATTACAGAGCGGGTCCCCTCGAGTCCAAAGGCACTGCAGATTGCTGAACTATATAGACCCATGGCCCACAGCAGGTGTTTCGTCACCTCCACCTCTTTTCCCGATGCACTGATGTCCTTCCCATGGATATGGAGGGTTGGGCAGAGGGAGGACTAATTGTGAAAACAGTAATGGAGTTGGGTCGGTGGTAACATGCCTGTGTTAGGAGTGGATGACCGAGCTCCACTTAGCTTATTTTCCAGGAACAGGGAAATGGAGAACTCCTAGTGTGGGTCATTTGAGCCCATCCATGTTTCAGGAG
Source organism: Rhinolophus sinicus (assembly GCF_057876585.1). Classification (NCBI taxonomy): domain Eukaryota; kingdom Metazoa; phylum Chordata; class Mammalia; order Chiroptera; family Rhinolophidae; genus Rhinolophus; species Rhinolophus sinicus. The sequence continues at coordinate 115,158,212 of NC_142501.1, read as the reverse complement.
TCTGTGCTTTCGTAGGCTGAAGTTTTCAAGGTTGGAGATTGCCAGGAAGCTGTGAGGACAAGTGGTCTGGGAGTGGGGAGGCTAAGAACATACATATTTGTTCTTTGACTGTTGTACGTGTGACTTGCAAACATTTCACACATTTCAGGGAACTGACTGTACTGTTTCTGGGTGAAAGGAAGGAATGGGGTAAGTTTAGTATGTGCATCCTATGTTAAAGAAGTAAGACTGCCATTTTTGACTCACACAGATTAATCTTTGAACCAGGGACAGACCATGAAGAAGGGTCAGTGTATCTTTCTACCTTGATTTAGGTCACTGGTTTTGTCCCAGTTGAGGTTCCATTTATGTCTGCTATTAATTGCGTTTTGAATTCAGCCTTCAGGACTTTTGGTGAAAACAACATATTCTCAGGTGTTGCCAACATATTGGCTGTCATTCTTTGTTACGGAAACTTAGAGTGTATCTTCATTAAATATTGCATGAGTTGGGAGTGGTGGAGGCAGAAATAGGTAGCTAAGAGCTTTTCTAGCACATCATCTAATTTTTAATTATATCAAGAGACTATATTTCATATGCAGATAGCTGACCTTTTACTCCTTTTGTTGTTGTTGTTGCTTTTGTCAAGAAATGAATTCACTTGTTTTTGTTATCTTTACCCTAAAGTCTTTCCCGCGAAACTGGCAATAAAGATTCATGGCCTATATCAGAGGAATGGCTCTTCGATGTTAATACCAAGGTAAAAGGCTCCTGTGTGAAATTAACTGTTTTGCTCTGAATTTAGTTTTGTGTAGCAATGACTTGTAAAATTTAGTTGTGGGCTACCTATCATTGTTCTATGTTTGTCATGGAAAATTCCTCAGCATGAACCATTTTATAACATGTGACCATTTGATGCTGCATTGTTTTGTTGTTGTTTTTTTAACTTCAGTAAGTATCAAAGATGGGGGCTGAGAAAAAGAAGGGCTGGGAAATGTATAGTGATAGTAAAATTCGATAGGGAGTTTTCCCACAGTGACGGAGCTATGCAATTTGGGTAACGGTAAGGATTCTCAATGTGACTTTTACGTTATACCAGCATGACTTTTATCATACTCGTGCCTGAATGAAATCTTGAATGGATTCACGTACTCATTGTAATAGTCATGAAATCTTCCTGGTACCTTTCAGTTTTAAAACTAGATAGTATATGACATATGGTTTTATTTTATTACGCTTTGTATGTTGGTATGGTATACTTGTTAGGAGGGAGTGTTTTCTTCATTTTTTTTGTTTTTTTCACTTACATTCCGTTGACATTCCATATTATTTTATATTAGTTTCCGGTATACTATGTTCATCATTTAGACTAAAATAGTAGTAGAATTTTTGAAAGTTTAGAATTCACGTTCTCTATCTCAAAACCCGTATTACAAAGGGATTCCACTGTGTTCTCAATCATTGTTTTGTGAATATATTTACATGTGTTCATCTAATTGAAGAGTAAATGTTTTGCATAAAACAATAACCAATTTGAAATGCAGAGATTCTTTTTTCTTTTTTTTCTTGTTTGGGGTTTTAATGGCCTGTGTGATTACATGGTATTTGATAACGTGGGCTCCTGGGCCCATATAAGCAAGAGCAACACAGATTTTCTTTCAACTGATATTCTGACATACTCCATCGTCAAATCAACACTTGTTGAGTACCTATTCTGTAACAAGCACGATCTCATTTACTTCTCAGAATAGCCTTGGCAAGGAAGGGAATCCTCATCTTCAGAGATAAGGAAGTGGAGACCAAGTCAGTCTAGGTAGCATGTGTTGCAGTAGCCAGGGAGAAGGTTGAGGGTTTGATCCAAATGCACTTGGCTCCAAAGCTGATGATGCTCTCGTCTGTTCCCTATAAAAACATGTCCGTGAGATTCTATGCCCATTGTCCATGATGCATTGACCAAAGTAAAGAAAGGATCCGTGTCTGCAAAAGACAGGATGCTTTCTTTACTCTGGTCAAAAGCAGAGATTCTTAAAAACGAAATAATTAAATGTCAAATTTCAGAATGTTTTTAGTTTTGTTTTTTAAATGTAAAGTTTTTCTTTTTTTTTCAATTTATTGGGGTGACAATTGTTAGTAAAATTACATAGATTTCAGGTGTACAATTCTAGATTACATCATCTATAAATCCCATTTTGTGTTCACCACCCAGAGTCAGTTCTCCTTCCATCACCATATATTTGATCCCCCTTACCCTCATCTCCCACCCCCACCCCCCTTACCCTCTGGTAACCACTAAACTATTGTCTGTGTATATGAGTTTCTGTTTCTCATTTGTTTATCTTGTTCTTTTGTTGTTTTTGATTTATATACCACATATCATTGAAATCATATGGTTGTCTGCTTTTTCTGTCTGAATTATTTCGCTCAGCATTACACTCTCAAGATCCATCCATGTTGTCACAAATGTTCCTATATCATCTTTTCTTATGCCGAATAGTATTCCATTTTGTATATATACCACAACTTCTTTATGCGTTTATCTATCGAAGGACATTTTGGTTGTTTCCATGTCTTGGCCACCGTAAGCAAAGCTGCAATGAACATTGGAGCACACGTGTCTTTATGTATAAATGTTTTCAGATTATTTGCGTGGATACCCAGGAGAGGGATTGCTGGGTCATATGGCAATTCTATTCGTAATTTTTTGAGGAACCTCCACACTGCCTTCCATAACGGCTGCACCAGTCTGCATTCCCACCAGTTGGAGAGGCTGTGGAGAAAATAAATGTAAAATGTTTCATTTCTGTTACAGTTGACATTCAATATGATGTCAGCCTCAGGTGTACAGCATAGTGGTTAGGCATTTATATAATGCATATACTGGTACCCCGATTAGTGTGGTATCCCTGATACCATATTTAGTTATTACAATGTTATTTACTGTATTCTTTGCGCTGTACTTGACATCTTCATGACAGTTTTAGAACTCCCAATTTGTACTTCTTTCCTTAATCCTTTAACTTTTCAAGCATTCCCCCAACAATTCTCGAACCTGGCAACGATCAGTTCGTTCTCTGCACCTATGAATTTGTTTCCCATTTCTATGTTCATTTATTTTTTTTTCATATCACCAATAAGTGAATTCAGGTGTGTTTTTCTCTTTGTCTGACTTTTTTCACTTAGAATAATACCCTCTAGGTCCACACACTTTGTCACAAACGGTAAGTATTTATTCTTCGTTACAGACAAGTAGCATTTTGTTATATATATGTCCCACTGCTTCTTTATCCAAGACGATGGATCCTTTGGTTACTTTGTTATCTGGACTATTGAAAATAATGTGGCAACGACCATAGACATGCATATTGCTTTTCAAATTAGTGTTTTGATTTCTGTGGAGGAAAACCCAGAAGTGGGACTGCTGTGCCACGTGGTAGTTCTGTTTTTAAATTTTTGAGGAACTTCCATGTTCTTTTCCATTGTGTCTGGTTGGATTTGCAGTCTCACCAACAGTGCACGAGGACTCTGTTTTTTTTCACATCCTCACCGACACCTGTTGCTTGTTGATTCATGGATGATGACCATTCTGACAGTTGTGAGGTCGTATTTCATAGCGTTTTTAATTTGCATTGCTCTGATGATTAGTGACACTGAGCATGTTTTCGTATGTCTCTTGGCTATCTGTGTGACCTCTCTGGAGAAAAGTCTATTCAGGTACTCTTCTCGTTTTGTAATGGCATTGTTTGTCTTTTGGTGTTAAGATTTATGATTTCCTTATGTGTTTTGGATGTCAACCCTTCATCAAATATATCCTTGACAAATATCTTCTCCGTTCATCCGGTCGTGACTGCATGTTGTTGTTGGTTTCCTTTGCCGTGCAGAAATTTTGTAGTTTGATTGTCGTGTATATGGGTCTTGTATTCTTAACCATTCAGCTACCTTATGTCTTTTCTGGAGCATTTAATCTATTTCCATTTAAAGTAATTATTTGTAGGTATGTAGTTCTTGGCATTTTATTATTCATTTTCCTTCTCCTCTTCCTGCTCTTCCTGCTGCTCTTTTTCCGTCTCCTCCTCCTCCTCCTCCTCCTCCTCCTCCTCCTCCTCTTCCTCCTCTTCCTCCTCCTCCTCCTCCTCCTCCTCCTCCTCCTCCTCCTCCTCCTCCTCCTTCTTTTTCTTCTAGTCGTGGTCTTACATTTCTTGTGCTAGTGGTTTGCTGGTGCTGAACTGCATCACCTTCTTTTTCTCTGGCAAACTCTTCACCTCTCATTTGATTCTAAATGAGAGCCTTGCTGGATACAGTCATCTGGGTTGCACATTATTGCATTTCATCACATTTCAATATTTCTTGCCCATTCCTCTGGCCTCAGATTTACTGTTAAGTGATCACCTGCCAGTCTTATGCGAGCTCCCTTGTATGTAACTAAGTGCTTTTCTCTTGCTGGTTTTAATATTCTCTCTGTGTCTTTCCCCTTTGGCGTTTTAATTATGGTATGTCTTGGTGTGGGCCTGTTCGGCTTTCTTTTGTTTGGAACGCTCTGTGTTTCCTGCGCTTGTGTTTCCTTCAACAGGTTAGGGAAGATTTCCGTCATTATTTATTCAAATAGGTTTTCAATTCCTTTCTCTCTCTTCTCTTTTTGATAGCCCTACAAGTGTTGTTACACTTTATCTTGTCCAAGAAGTCCCTTATAGTATTCTCTCTCTCTCTATCTTTTTATTTTTTATTCATAATCATTTTTCATTTCTTTTTTTCTGTTCTGATTGGGTGTTTTCTGCTACCTTGTCTTCCAAATCACTGATTTGATCCTCTGCCTCAACCAAGTCTGGTGCTGATTCCATCTATTGATTACTCATTTCAGATGTTGTATTTTTCATATTTGACTCTTGTTAATGATTTCTATGTCCACTTTTTATGTTTGCTGTCTCTGTTGAAGTGTTACAGCGTTTATCTATTTTTCGCCAAAGTTCATTGAGCATCCTTAGAAGTAGTGTTTTGAACTCTGTATCTGGTAGATTGCCTGTGTCCATTTGGTTTACCTCTTTTTCTAGAGTTTTGTCCTGTTCTTTCATTAGGGAAATGTTTCTTTCTCTCTTCTTTTCTCACTGCCTCTCTGTGTTTGTTTCTATGTACTATGTAGAGCTGCTAATTCTCCTCATCTTGGCAGCATTGGCTCATATAACAGGTGTCCTGTGTGTCGGGTGGTACAACCTCCCTGATCACCGGAGCCAGGAGTTCCAGAAGCTCGTGTGGGTGGTGTGTGCCCTCCTGTTGTACTTGAGCCATATTGCTGTTGGCGCATCAGTGTGTGGAATGGACGCTCAGGACGACTGGCTGTGACTACAGTAGATGAGCTGATGTGTGTGGGCTGATGTCACAGAGTGGGATCGGCTGTAGCAGGGCTCCGGTGTCTGCTCAGTCCATGGCTTGGGCGTGTCATTTGTGGAGCTAATTGGGTGTTGTTCTGGTGTTGCTGAAGCTGATCACCAGGTGTGTTGGATTTGGGGCCTCTTGGGAGGGGCTGTGGGCAGGCCCAGGTCAGCTGCTGCTTGTGCCCAACCCGGAGCCACCCAGTAGAAGCTACAATGTGACCTACTCTTGGTAGCTGCCTTTGTGAGTATGCACCTGCGAGGCCCTATGTTGTGAAGCAAGACAGGCTGATGGGTAGGATCCTAAAAAAAAATGGAACTCCTCTGTATCATAAATTGCAGCCTGAGTGACTGTTGTAAACTATGATCGTGATGGTGCAACACCTCTGTTTACTGAGTGACTCCCCATTACGTGAGGGTAAAAGTCATATGCTAGCATGACACGTGCCTTCTTTGATTTGGTTCTGGTTCTGCAGTTGTCTCCCCATTCCATTTTCAGTGTTCCAGGCTTACCCCATTCTTCTTCTGCCCTCACTATGATATGTTGCTTCATACCTTAGGCTTTTGCGCCTGCTGCTCTTTCTGGACTCCCCTTCCTGGTTTCCCTCAGCACCTCGTGTGTCTTTTAAGATGCAGTCCTCTTTTCTCAGCATCTGGTACGACTGATTGTTGTTTCTTTTGTGCCGTGCTATACTTGATTCATGCGATGTGTAGAAATGGAGAGCGGTACTTTTCTGTTCTTACTGTTTTGACGAATCAGAATACATCGAGCCCTAGTAGAATATAGGACAAAATCTTTCATTTATATTTCCAGCTTCCCCTGGGTCTATGCCTATGATTTGATGGTTACGATAGCAGTTTGTCGTCTTACTTACTTGAAGGACTGAGCGAGTGAGTGAACGAGTCAATGACTATGATGTTTTCTGAAGTTGGGTTTTTATTTTCTTTTTTCTTTCTTTTTTTTAATAGAAAGAAGCAACCAAGCCGGCAATTGGAAAAAGAGAAAATGGTGTGGATATTATTGAAAGTGCTCCACAAGCGCAAACAAAAACTGATATTTTCACTTGTGTTGATGGAGCACACCAAAATAATACAAGTGATAACTTAGTGACTATCTATGAATTCTTTCTAGCTTGAGTGCTGCTATAAGCAAATCTAACATGTGTAGATCCAACTGTGATTTTCATTTCTTATAAGCATTTTTTCCTATCTTTTTTGCAAAAGTATCCCCACTACTAACAACTTCTTCTTGCAAATGATTTGACCCCCTGAAATTCTTTTCTGCTATTACTTTTATTGAAATGTTCATGACTTGAATGTGTATTTAAAATGCATAGTAATATGTGTTCACATTAATGTTCTGTGACTACATTTTATAGTTAAAACATCCGCATTAAGATTAGAAGAAGCAGCTGTAAAATCATGTTGGGATTCTGAGGTACTGTCATTCACTACTATTATTTTTATCATTATTATTTTAAATATCACCATTCAGTGATGTTGAAACTTAAAAGGTATGCTTTGACTGTACTTTCTCACCTCTGCGTTTCCCCACACAAATTATTTTCTTACGGTTTAGCCTATAATTAATAAAAGACATGTGTGCTTAGTATAATGAGGCAGCGTAGTAGAATTCTGCTAACTTGCGAGGTTCACTTAAGGCGGTCGGTGTAGAATAGTATAAAACAAGAAGGCTTCCAAGTCATAAGGAATCAGTTGGGTTCTGAAGTGAAGTTTACCTAAAAGCTAAAGAATTATTCCAGCTTGAAGTATGCCCAAATGCATGATTCTGTGGTTTTTATGGTTGTGTAAATGTCCTAATGAGATTCAGAAAGAAAGAATTTGGAATTTAGGGTTTTTTATACCTTGGAACTTGAAAAGATAATGCCTGATACATGAAAGTATTATTACATTTGTATTCTCAAATAGATCTGCAAGGAACTTTTCCCAGGAAGGAAGAGCATTGTTAATAGAAATAATATGTAGAATTATACTAACAGCAATCCCCTGAGCGCTGCTTTAATGCATAACAACTGTCTTGTTCAGTTAAAATAGCAGGCATTGAGTATCTTGATGGCAACCGTACTTGCAGTAATGGAAGTACAGTGTAATGATGAGCCAATGTGAGGTGACAGCTGTGGAAAGAGACAGGAGGAGTGTGATCTTCTGATATAGGCAACTGCTGCCTCCTGGCACAGACACTGCGTTTGACGATAAGAACACACTAGAATCCTGGATGGGTCACTTACTAGCTATGGGATGTTGGGGAAACTTCTTTTTAATCTGTCGCATGTCAGTGACCTCATTCATCATAAAGGTACTTATGCCTACCTTTCAGGTATGTGGACTGAACTAATGAGGTAACAAATGGAAAACACTTTGTGAAGTGTAAAGGGAGCTGTAGAAATGTAAAATCTATGATCACAGTGGGCTGTAGTGACTTACTAAATGGTGGGGACACTTTTTGTAAACCTAAAGGACAATCAACTGGCAGTAGTGTCAAGAACAGAGTGGAAAAGTTAGAAGGGGCACGTGGATTTCTTATCTGGGGGATGCTAAATTTCAGGAGACTGTGATTGGCAATACCCTGTAGATGTGTAGTGTTTCGGTACTTGAGGCTTTGTTGGTGCGAGCTGAATGTTTTGACCTGAAGTAAATGTCTGTGTGGGATACTGCCAAGTGAAGCATGAGAAGGAGCCAGTCATGTGGAGATCTAGGAGCAAAACCTGCTGGGCAGAGACAACAATGGATTGTACAGGTTCCTCATTTTATTCTAGTGTCTTGGAATGGTCAGGAAGTAGGAAGAGGGTTAACCACCATCAAACCATTTCTATATTTGTCATTTGTGTGGAAAACAAATAAAATGTGCATAGCAGAGGCCTGGTACATTTGAGACAGTTAATAAATAAATGTTCTTATTTTTTCCCTGATGAGAACTTATTATACTTTTTTGAAAAGTTGCATAACTATATATAACATTTTTCCTATTATTTTTAAGTATATTTTAAAGAAAAGCTTTTCTTACAACTTTGCCATTTTATTTAATCATTTTTCCCATCAAAATTTTTATCAAATACAAGTTTGTTTTTTCCAACCTCTTGTTGACCTAGATGAAGTAGGTTCTAAAATGTTCTGTTTAGACTCAACACGACATACACCAAGGTTTCTTACCATGTCAAGCCAGTATCTTGTTTTAACACTAAAAAAAGAATAAAAAAAAAAAAGAATGTGTCATTAGAAATATTTGAAAGTTATATGAAGTACACTTTTCAAGGTCTTAGTTCGGTGCAAAAGTAATTGCAGTTTCAAAGGTTAAAAAAGTTGCACAAACTGCAGTATCATTTGTACCAACCTAATATTCGCTTAAATACCTATTTTTCAAAAAGTCCTTTTCTTGGAGGTTATAACGTTAATATTGCTAGCCTGAATTGTTAACTAGAGATTGCATAAAGTGTCCATTAGTTACTAATCATCTTGTTTCCTAACCCCTTCAGCCGACAATTGAAGAGAAAGATCCTGTTCCTGACGAAGCTGTAGGAATGGACGAAGTGCAACCCTGCAGACCAGGTGCACTTTGTAACACCAATTTAATTTTGGGAAGGAGTACGCGAGGACATTTGACATGCGTGCAGTCTTCTCTTCCTCATTCCTTTTTATCTTTGCTACAAATTTAATTGAAGGATTTGACATAACGTGATGTCATTGTTTGTATGGATGTTTGAGAAGAGGTATTTATAGGAATAAGGAAATGAGATTTTAAAACTGACTTCACTAAGATATTTCTCCATTTGTTCGATACCATAATTGTCCCAGTTTGGAATCCCTGTACTTAATAGTGGTTACCACAGGTCAGTTATCACCCTGGAAGATTTTTCCAGCATTTTCAAATGGTTCTTTGACTTTTTATGTTAACGCCAGTAAGCCTCAATTGCTACCATGTCAATTGTTTTCTAACTTCACTTCTTCTCTTAGTGTTGTAACACTGATGGTCTTAAGACAACCAGATGTTCTGCTGAGCAGACACTGGCTGTGTGCGTACCTGCGCCTCTGGTGTCTTCGAGTATTAAAAATGGGAGACGTAATTAATAGTAATGAATATTTGACAGACACAATCTTTGCAAACAGGAATTCTGAAGCTTTTGTGCCTTGGGATGCTTTGATGGTATTAAAAATTTTTGAAAATTCCAAAGAACATTTTTAAGTCAGTAGTCTCCACAGATAGTTACAATCTTAGAAATAAAAACCGAACAATTTAAAATACATAACTTTTGATATTGACAAAAAAATTCACACCCCACACCATTTTAACTATTGAGAAGGGAAGCTTTAATCGGAAACACATTATATAACAGAAATTGCTGAGTGACAATAGTTAATTAAACTTACCTATGTGAATGGCAAGTATAGGACACCTAAAATAACATGTACTCTGAAGGAGTCGTGTGTTTGGGAGAAAGAGGGTGTGGGGCTGCTTCTCTGAAGAAGGAAGTTTTACACGATGGTCGACTTTGTGTTATTTTTACCTCCTAATAAATGAAAACTGTATTTTCAGATTCTTCCAGCTGGAATGCTACTTCTTTGACTTTCAATCATGGAACTTCTCAAAGATCCGGGGATTCGAAATTTGGGGATAAACGGCCATTTGCCACACACTCAAGGAGCAAACCTCTGTCAGCATCCACAGAGTTTGGACAGATGACCGTAATAGACAAACGAAAGACTCAGATTGGAGGTGTGTTTTTCTTACGTACTTCTACGCTCCATGAATTGCGTGAATCACAGCTACAAGATAACAGAGAAAGCAAAGAAGGAAATACAAAAACAGAGAGTTCAACCCTAGCCTACCTCTGTGTAGGTTGATCGTAGTTCTGAATTTCCTACAGTCATTTTGTAGCAAAATCTGCTTTATGTTTACTCTGTTTAGGCAAGTTACAGCCAAATAGAATACCTTTTAGCGAGACATTGGCATTCTTCCTCAATCACGGTAACATAAGGAAATAAGAAAGGGAATAAGGAGAAAGTATGATTCCATTTAGACTAGTATTTAGCGTACACTGGGGAGTATGTATGTATACATATACACATATATAGGTACATACATACATGCATATACGTGTATATGTGTATGTATGTATGTGTGTATATATATATATATATATATATATATATGTATTTTTATATACACACAGATGTATAGCAGGGGAAGTAAAAGCGCTTCACGTATAAATTGCCCACCACTTGTATCATTAATATTCACCCTACTATAGCCTTCAGGGGTTGCCCCAAAGAAGTATTTTTATATCACTTCAATCTGACGCTTTCAAAGTTCTGTGTTTTTCTGTTGTGTATTTACAATGTATTTGAATTTTTTCTTTAACAGTGGATGAGTGTTCTAAATGTGACCCTGCGAGCAGGTAGGATTTTATGGATTTCTAAAATTGCATGTTAACTAAGAGACTTCAGAGAGAAGCCAGTAAGCTTTAATGAGTGTTCTTTCTGCTCTGGATTAGGCCCTATACTATGTGCCTAACATTGGTTCTCTCAGGTGTACGGCACAGTAACTTTGCAAAGTAGCTGTGCTATTCGGCCTAGTTTGTATTCATTACACGTGTGTGGTTCCGGGAGGTGGATTAATTGACCCCTGGTACCATAGTTACCAAGTGGCTGACCCGTGATGTGACCTTCGGCCTGCTTGGCTTCCCAAGTCCCTTCTCTTGTCCCTCAGCCTGTACTGAGAAGTGCCTGGACGGGTCTGGATTCAAGGTTCAGGTGCAAGTCAGGTGGACTCAGAGAGTCCCGTTTAGTGACGTGTTAACACTGATTGAGAAGTGTCCTCCCAAGCCCAGTGAGCGCAAGCTCTTGTGTTAATGTACTCCACAATTGCAGCAGTCACGAGAACCTTGTTTTCACCATCAGTGTTTAAGGCAGATCTCAGTTCGCTGTGGCCACAGAACCACAGGTTGTGCATAAGCAAGACCTAATCAGGCAAGTGTTTTCAGGTATAATGCGATGTAGCCTTCTTGGGACGAATCGTTGTTCTGTAAGTGAAGAACATGTATGTATAGATCATGTTGTGTTACTGCAGCACAAATTGAGATGATATTTCCAATTGATTTCTCTACTTACTGATGTCTCAGCCTGTGTTTCTCTTCTGGCTAATACCTTTCCCTTGTTCTAGGAAGTTTTTTTCTTTTTTTCCAGAGTCTCTCTTCTTTCTTCGATGACTTTCCATGATTTTTTACCTTTTTCACTGCTTTTCTCAGGGTTTTTTGTTGCTGTTGTTCTGTTGTTTTTTTTCCACTTCTGCCAGCTAAGTGTTCTCCGTTTTTCTAGAGAGAATCAAAAGTCCATAGAATTCCAGGTGTTGAAGGAATGTTAGCAATTAATTAATTCAAAACACCCCCTAGTACTTCATGCTGCCATTAATGTTTTGGTCAAGTGGTTGATCTCATGAGGAGTTTGAACTCAAAGAGATTATGTGACTGACTTGAGTACAGTGAGTGATGAAATGAGATGAAGTGTAGGTTTCTAAGTCCAGTACGCTTCCTTCTTTATCACCCTTTGGGTGAGTGTTTTAATTATGGAAAGGAATGGAATTAGCAGCGGAATCCAAGTTTCAATAGGACCAACACTGGGTTGGAGTAGGAATAAGGATTTTGGAATAGAGATCAGAGATCAGATAGGGGAAAAGAGATCAGAATAGTAGGGTATGACAAGATAAAGAGAAATTACAAGAAAGAAGGAAAGAGGATGTTGGTAGTTGTCTAAAAAAGCAGATTAAAGTAAGGGGTTCAAGGGCGTCCTGAACAGGTTGCTGCTTTTTTGTTTGTTGAATTGGAGGAACCAGCATTCTTTAAGATTTGTATGAAAACATATTAAACCTTTGAGCCTCTGGAAACATTCTCTTTATAGCAAGTAGGAATATGGTATCATCCACCAGCACCCGAAATTACAGAGCGGGTCCCCTCGAGTCCAAAGGCACTGCAGATTGCTGAACTCTATAGACCCATGGCCCACCGCAGGTGTTTCGTCACCTCCACCTCTTTTCCCGATGCACTGATGTCCTTCCCATGGATATGGAGGGTTGGGCAGAGGGAGGACTGATTGTGAAAACAGTAATGGAGTTGGGTCGGTGGTAACATGACTGTGTTGGGAGTGGATGACTGAGGCTCCACTTAGCTTATTTTCCAGGAACAGGGAAATGGACAACTCCTACTGTGGGTCATTTGAGCCCATCCTTGTTTCAGGAGTCTATGCCTTCTTAGGCTGAAGTTTTCAAGGTTGGAGATTGCCAGGAAGCTGTGAGGACAAGTGGTCTGGGAGTGGGGAGGCTAAGAACATACATATTTGTTCTTTGACTGTTGTACGTGTAACTTGCAAACATTTCACACATTTCAGGGAACTGATTGTAGTGTTTCAGGGTGAAAGGAATGAATGGCGCGATTTAATAACTGCTTTCTACGTTAAAGAAGCAAGACTGCCATTTTTCTCACACAGATTAATCTTTGAACCAGGGACAGACCATGGAGAAGGGTCAGTGTATCTTTCTAACTTGATTTAGCTCACTGCTTTTGTCCCAGTTCAGGTTCCATTTATGTCAGCTATTATTTGCGTTTTGAATTCAGCCTTCAGGACTTTTGGTGAAAACAACATACTCTCAGGTGTTGCCAACATATTGGCTGTCATTCTTTGTTATGGAAACTTAGAGTGTATCTTCATTAAATATTGCATGAGTTGGGAGTGGTGGAGGCAGAAATAGGTAGCTAAGAGCTTTTCTAGCATATCATCTAATTTTTAATTATATCAAGAGACTATATTTCAAATGCAGATAGCTGACCTTTTACTCCTTTTGTTGTTGTTGTTGCTTTTGTCAAGAAATGAATTCACTTGTTTTTGTTATCTTTACCCTAAAGTCTTTCCCGCGAAACTGGCAATAAAGATTCATGGCCTATATCAGAGGAATGGCTCTTCGATGTTAATACCAAGGTAAAAGGCTCCTGTGTGAAATTAACTGTTTTGCTCTGAATTTAGTTTTGTGTAGCAATGACTTGTAAAATTTAGTTGTGGTCTACCTATCATTGTTCTATGTTTGTCATGGAAAATTCCTCAGCATGAACCATTTTATAACATGTGACCATTTGATGCTGCATTGTTTTGTTGTTGTTTTTTTAACTTTAGTAAGTATCAAAGATGGGGGCTGAGAAAAAGAAGGGCTGGGAAATGTATAGTGATAGTAAAATTCGATAGGGAGTTTTCCCACCGTGACGGAGCTATGCAATTTGGGTAACGGTAAGGATTCTCAATGTGACGTTTACGTTATACCAGCATGACTTTTATCATACTCGTGCCTGAATGAAATCTTGAATGGATTCACGTACTCATTGTAATAGTCATGAACTCTTCCTGGTACCTTTCAGTTTTAAAACTAGATAGTATATGACATATGGTTTTATTTTATTACGCTTTGTATGTTGGTATGGTATACTTGTTAGGAGGGAGTGTTTTCTTCATTTCATTTTTTTTTCACTTACATTCCGTTGACAATCCGTATTATTTTATATTAGTTTCCGGTATACTAGGTTCATCATTTAGACTTAATAATTGTAGAATTTTTGAAAGTTTAGAATTCATGTTCTCTATCTCAAAACTCGTATAACAAAAGGATTCCACTATATTCTAAATCATTGCTTTGGGAATATATTTAAATATCTTCATCTAATTGAAGAGTACATGTTTTGCATAAAATAATAACCAATTTGAAAAACAGAGATCTTTTTTTTTTCAAGTTTTGTGTTTTAATGGCGTATTTGATTACATGGTATTTGATCCGTGGGCTCCTCGGCCCATATATGCAATAGTGACACAGATTTTCATTCAACTGATATTCTGACATACTCCATCGTCAAATCAACACTTGTTGAGTACCTATTCTGTAACAAGCACGATCTCATTTACTTCTCAGAATAGCCTTGGCAAAGAAGGGAATCCTCATCTTCAGAGATAAGGAAGTGGAGACCAAGTCAGTCTAGGTAGCATGTGTTGCAGTAGCCAGGGAGAACGTTGAGGGTTTGATCCAAAATGCACTTGGCTCCAAAGCTCATGATACTCTTGTCTGCTCCCTATAAAACGTGTCCGTGAGGTCCTATGCCCATTGTCCATGACGCATTGACCAAAGTAAAGAAAGGATCCGTGTCTGCAAAAGACAGGATGCTTTCTTTACTCTGGTCAAAAGCAGAGATTCTTAAAAATCGTGTAATAAAATATCAAGCTTCAGAAAGTTTTTAGTTTTGTTTTTTAAATGTAAAATGTTTCATTTCTGTTACAGTTGACATTCAATATGATGTCAGCCTCAGGTGTACAGCATAGTGGTTAGGCATTTATATAATGTGTAAACTGGTACTCCGATTAGTGTGGAATCCCTGACACCATACTTAGTTATTACAATGTTATTTCCTGTATTCTGTGTGCTGTCCTTGACAGCTACATGACTGTTTTATGACTGCCAATGTGTACTTCTTAATCCTTTTACCTTTTCAAGTTGCTCCCCAACACTCTTCCCTCTGGGCAATGATCAGTTAGTTCTCTGCATCTATGAGTTTGTTTCTTTTTTCTATGTTCATTTATGTTTTTATTTATTTTTACATATCACCGATAAGTGAAACCATGTGGTATTTGCGTTTCTCTGTCTAACTTATTTCACTTCGAATAATACCCTGTAGGTGCACGCACGTTGTCACAAATGGTAAGATTTTATTCTTTGTTACAGCCAAGTAGTATGTTGTTGTATATATGTAGCACTTCTTGTTTATCCAAGACGATGGATACTTCGGTTGCTTCTTTATCTGGAGTATTGTAAATAATGCGACAAGGACCATACAGATGCATACATGTTTTCAAAGGAGTGTTTTGGATTTCTGCGGAGAAAAACTCAGAAGTGGGATTGCTGTGCCACATGGTAGTTCTATTTTCAAATTCTTGAGGAACTTCCATATTGTTTTCCATTGTGGCTGGCCGGATTTGCGGTCATACCAACAGTGCACGGGGGTTCCCTTCACATCCTCACCAACACTTGTTTGTTGATTTATTGATGATGGCGATTCAGACAGTTGTGAGGTGATAGCTGATTGTGTATTTAATTTGCATTGCTCTAATGATTAGTGCACTGAGCATGGTGTCGTATGTCTCTTGGCTATCTGTGTGAGCTCTTTGGAGAAAAGTCTATTCAGGTACTCTTCTGATTTTGTAATTGCATTGTTTGTCTTTCGGTGTTACGTTTTCTGAGTTCCTTATATGTTTTGGATATCAACCCTTTCTCTGATATATGATTGGCAAATATCTTCTCCCATTCGTCCGGTCGTGTTTTCATTTTGTTGATGGTTTCTATTGCTGTGCAAAACTGTTTCAGTTTGATGTCATATATATGGGTCTTGAAGTCCTATCCATTCAGCCACGTTAGGTCCTCACTGGAGCATGTAACGTATTTGTATTTAAAGTAATTGTTATACGTATGTAATTATTGCCATTTTATTTTCCATATTTCTTCTCCTCCTCTTCGTCCTCATTCTCCTGTTTCTCCTCCTCCTCCTCTTTCTTTTCTTCCTTCTTCTCCTTCTTCTCTTTCTCTTCCTCCTCTTTCTCCTCCTCCTCCTCCTCCTCCTTCTCCTTCTTCTTCTGTGTCTTGTTCTTTTTTCAAGTTGTCGTTTCACATTTCTTGTAATATTGGTTTGTTGGTGCTGAACGCCATCATCTTTTTCTCTGGCAAGTCTTTACCTCTCCATTGATTCTAAATGAGAGCCTTGCCAGATACAGTAATAGTAATCTTGGTTGTAGATTATAGCTTTTCATCACTTTCAATATTTCTTGCCAATCTCTTCTGACCTGCAGATTTTCTCTTGAGAGATCACCTGACAATCTTATGCGATCTCCATTGTACGTGACTAACTACTTTTCTCTTGATGGTTTTAATATTCTCTCCGTGTCCTACCCCTTTGGAATTTTAATTATGATATGTTTTGGTGTGGGCCTATTTGGGTTCATTTTGTTTGGAACTTTTGTGTTTCCTACGCTTGTGTGTCTATTTCCTTCTCCAGGTTAGGAAAGGTTTCCATCATTATGTATTCTGATAGGTTTTCTTTCTTTTTTTAATTTATTGCGGTGACAATTGTCAGTAAAATTACATGGATTTCAGGAGTACAATTCCGTATTACATCATGTATAAATCCCATTGTGTGTTCACCACCCAGAGTCAGTTCTCCTTCCATCAGCATATATTTGATCCCCCTTACCCTCTCCTCCCAACCCCCACCCCCTTACCCTCTGGTAACCACTAAACTATTGTCTGTGTCTATGAGTTTTTGTTTCTCATTTGTTTTTCTTGTTCTTTTGTTGTTTTTGGTTTATATACCACATATCAGTGAAATCATATGGTTCTCTGCTTTTTCTGTCAGACTTATTCGCTTAACGTTATACTCTCAAGATCCATCCATGTTGTCACAAATGTTCCTATATCATCTTTTCTTACCGCTGAATAGTATTCCATTGTGTATATATACCACAACTTCTTTATCCATTCATCTATTGAAGGACATTTTGGTTGTTTCCATGCCTTAGCCACCGTAAACAAAGCTGCAGTGAACACTGGGGCACACGTGTCTTTATGTATAAATGTTCTCAGATTTTTGGGGTAGATACCCAGGAGAGGGATTCCTGGGTCGTACGGTAATTCTATTCATCATTTTTTGAGGAACCTCCACACTGCCTTCCATAACGGCTGCACCAGTCTGCATTCCCACCAACAGTGTATGAGGGTTCCTTTTTCTCCACAGCCTCTCCAACACTTGTTAGTGTTTGACTTGCTGATGATAGCCATTCGGACTGAAAGAAATTGAAGAAGGCACAAAGAAATGGAAAGGCATTCCGTGCTCATGGATTGGAAGAATCAACATAGTTAAAATGGCCATATTACCCAAAGCAATATACAGATTTAATGCAATCCCCATCAAAATCCCAATGGCATTTTTAAAGAAATAGAACAAAAATATCATCAGATTTGTTTGGAACCACAAAAGACCCCGAATAGCCAAAGCAGTCTTAAGAAAAAAGAACAATACTAGAGGTAAGACACGCCCTGACTTTAGCTTGTACTACAGGGCTACAATCATCAAAACAGCATGGTCTTGGCAGGAAAACAGACACAGAGACCAACGGAATAGACTTGAGAACGCAGAAATAAAACCACTTAAATGTGGACAGACAATTTTGACAAAGAAGCTAAAAACATCCAATAGAGGAAAGACAGCCTCTTCAATAAGTGGTGCTGGGAGAATTGGATAGCCACGTGCGAAAGAATGAAACTGAACTGCTATCTGTCACCATGTACCAAAATTAATTCAAAATGGATCAAAGACTTAAGCATAAGACCTGACACAATAAACTGCATAGAAAAAAACATAGGTACTAAACTTATGGACCTTGGGTTCAAAGAGCATTTTATGAATTTGACTCCAAAGGCAAGGGAAGTAAAAGCTAAAATAAACGAATGGCACTATATGAAACTTAAAAGCTTCTGCACAGCAAAAGAAACCATCGACAAAATAAAGAGGCAACCAACTGAATGGCAGAAGATTTCTGCAAACAGTGCCTCCGATAAGGGACTAATCTCCAAAATATTCAAAGAACTCATGAAACTCAACAACCACTAGGTTTTCAATTCGTGCTCTCTCTCCTTCTTCTCCTTTCGATAGCCTTACGAATGTTGTTACACTTGATATTGTCCCAGACATCCCTGAAAGTATTTTCTGTTTTATTTATTTTTTATTTATGTTCATTTTTTTTCTGTTCTGATTGGGTGTTTTCTGCTACCTTGTCTACCAAATCACTATTGGAACCTCTGCTTCACCAAATGTGCTGCTGATTCCATCTATAAATTATTCATTTAAATACTGTATTTTTCATTTCAGACTTTTTTTTTAAGGATTTCTATGTCTTTTTTATATTTGCTGTCTCTCTGTTGAAGTTTTACTTACTTTATGGATTCTTCCCCTAATTTCATCTCACATCCTTATAACTAGTGTTTTAAACTCTGTATCTGGTATGTGTCCATTTGGTTTACCTCTTTTTCTAGAGTTTTGTCCTGTTCTTTCATTAGGGAAATGTTTCTTTCTCCCTTGTTTGTTCACTGCCTCTCTGTGTGTGTTTCTATGTATTATGTAGATCTGCTAATTCTCCTCATCTTGGCAGCATTGGCTCATATAACAGGTGTCCTGTGTGTCGGGTGGTACAACCTCCCTGGTCACCGGAGCCAGGAGTTCCAGAAGCTCGTGTGGGTGGTGTGTGCCCTCCTGTTGTACTTGAGCCATATTGCTGTTGGCGCATCAGTGTGTGGAATGGACGCTCAGGACGACTGGCTGTGACTACAGTAGATGAGCTGATGTGTGTGGGCTGACGTCACAGAGTGGGATCGGCTGTAGCAGGGCTCCGGTGTCTGCTCAGTCCATGGCTTGGGCGTGCCATTTGTGGAGCTAATTGGGTGTCGTTCTGGTGTTGCTGAAGCTGATCACCAGGTGTGTTGGATTTGGGGCCTCTTGGGAGGGGCTGTGGGGCAGGCCCAGGTCAGCTGCTGCTTGTGCCCAACCCGGAGCACCCAGTGGAAGCCAGAAAGTGACCTACTTTTGGTAGCTGCCTTTGTGGGTTTGGAGGCCCCTGGGAAAGGCTATGCTGTGACGCAAGACAGGATGATACATAGGATACTAGAAAGAAACGGAGGTCCTCAATAGCATAAGTTGCGGCCTTATTGACTGTCTTAAAACAGAATTGTGATGATGCAACACCTCTGCTTACTGGGTGACTCCCCATTATGTGAGGGTAAAATTCATATGCTAGCATGACACGTGCCTTCTTTGATTTGGTTCTGAAACGGCAGCGGTATCTCCATCCCATTCTCAGTGTTCCAGGCTTACCCCATCCCTTTGCGGCCCTCACTTGCAACATGTTGTTTCATCCTCAGGCTTTTGCTCCCTCTGCCCTTCTGGATTCCCCTTCATGCCTTCCCTCAGCACCTCGTATAACTGTCGAGATGCAGCCCTATCTTTGCCGCATCTGCTGAGCTCGCCTGGTACAACTGATTGTTGTCTCTTGTATGATCTAACTGTACTTTATTCACTTCAGGTGTACAAGTAGCGAGCGGTACTTTTCTGTTCTTATTTTTTCATGTATTATAATATCTCTACTCCTACTAGAATGTAGGACAAAATGTTTCATTTGTATTTCCAGCTTCCCCTGGGTCTGTGCCTATGATTTGTTGCCTACAGTAAAGTTTTCTTGTCCCACCGATGGATGGACTGAGTGAGTGAGTGAACGAGTAAATGAATATGATGTTTTCTGAAGTTGGGTTTTTCTTTCTTTTTGTTTTCTTTACTAGAAAGAAGCAACCAAGCCGGCAATTGGAAAAAGAGAAAATCGTGTGGCTATTATTGAAAGTGCTCCACAAGACCAAACAAGCAATGATAATTTGACTTGTGTTGACAGTGCACACCAGGATAATATACGTGGTAATTTAGTGACTATCTATGAATTCTTTCTAGCTTAAGCTCTGCTATAAACAAATCTAACATGTGTCGACCCACATGTGATATTCACTTCTTTTAAGCATTCTTTCCTATCTTTTTTTGCAAAAGTATCCCCACTATTAACAACTGCTTCTTCTTGCAAACGCTTCCACCCCCTGAAATTCTTTTCTGCTATTACTTTTATGGAAATAAGCATGACTGAATGTGTATTTAAAATGCACAGTAATATACGTTCACATTAATGTACCTGTGACTCCATTTTATAGTTAAAAAGTCATCATTAGGATTAGGACAAGATGAAGATGAAGAATCACCTTGGGATTCTGAGGTACTGTCTTTCAGAATTATTATTATTATCAATGTTATTTACAAAATCACCATTCTGTGATGTTAAAACGAAAAGGGTGTGCTTTGACTTTACTTTCTCACCTCTGCATTTCCCCATACAAATCATTTTTTGATGGTTTATCCTATAATTAATAAACTAGCTATGTGGTTAATCTAATAAGACAGCGTAGTACAATTCTGCTAACTTGCAAGTTTCACTTTAGGAAGTCAGTGCAGAATAGTATAAAACACGTAGGCTTCCAAGTCTTAAGGAGTCAGTTTGGGATCTGAAGTGAAGTTTACCTAAAAGGTAAAGAATTATTCCAGCTCGACCTATACCCAAATGCATGACTCTGTGGTTTTTGTAGATGTGGAAATGTCCTAATGAGTTTCAGAAAGAAAGAGTTTGGATTGTAGGGTGTTTTTATAATTTGGAACTTGAGAAGATAATGCCTGGGACACCAAAGTATTATTATATTTGTATTGTCAAATAGATCTGCAAGGAACTTTTCTATGGTAGGAAAAGCATGGTGAATACTACTAATATGTTGGATTACACTAACAACAATTTGGCTGAGCGCTGCTTTACTATGTAACAACTGTCTCGTTCAGTTAAAACAGCAGGCATTGAGTCACTTGATGGCAACTGTACTTGCAGTAATGGAAGTACAGTGTAATGATGAGCCAATGTGAGGTGACAGCTGTGGAAAGAGACAGGAGGAGTGTGATCTTCTGATATAGGCAACTGCTGCCTCCTGGCACAGACACTGCGTTTGACGATAAGAACGCAGTAGAATCCTGCATGGGTCACTTGCTAGCTGTGGGGTCTTGGGGCAACTCCTTCTTAACCTGTCGGATGTCAGTGCCCTCATTTGTCATAATGGTACTAATGACTACCTTTGAGGTATGTGGAATGCACAAATGTGGTAACAAATGTGAAAACACTTCGAAAACTGTAAAGGGTGCTATAGAATGTAAAACACAATGATCACAGTGAGATGCAGCGACTTATTAAATATCGGGGACACTTTTTGTAAACCTGTAGGACAATCAAATGGCAGTAGTGTCAAGAACAGAGTGGAGAAGTTAGAAGGGGCACGTGGATTTCTCACCTGGGGGATGTTAAGTTTCAGAGACTGTGATTGGCAATACCCTGTAGATGTGTAGTGTTTTGGTACTTGAGGCTTTGTTGGTGCGAGCTGAATGTTTTCACCTTGAGTAAATTTCTAGTTGGATACCAGCTGTGTGCTGGGCAGTTAGACACTGACTGGAGAAGTTCAGGGGACAGCTGTAGCTGTACAAGCAGAAAAACAAGTGAACGACAGTCCATTATAAGTCACTATATCTGCGTCATTTAAGCAGAATGGAGAATGCTGGGTTAAAGAATATTGTCGGGGGTCGGGCATGGTTGTAGTTGGAATAGGAGTGGGAGTGGAATATCAGTGGTCAGGAAAGATCTTTGTGAGTGTGACAAAAACTGCCAAGTGAAGCATGAGAAGGAGCCAGTCGTGTGAAGATCTAGAAGCAAAACCTGCTGGACAGAGACTGCAATGGATCGCATCTGTCCATCATTGTATTCTAACGTCTTGGAATGGCCAGGAAGAGGAAGTGGGGTAACCATCATCAACCCATTTTTATACTTGTTGTTCTGTGTGGGAAAGAAGTAAAATGTGCATGGTAAGTGTCTGGTACATTTTAGATGATTATAATAAGTAAATGTTCTTATTTTTCCCTGATTACAAATTATTATACTTTTTTGAAAAGTTGCATAACTATATATACCATTTTTCCTATTATTTATTGACACATAATATAATGAAAAGTTTTTCTTATCTCTTTGCCACTTGGGTCAATGATTTTTTCTATCAAAATTTTTGTCAAATAACAGTTCGGTTTCTCCTAGCTCTTGTGGACCTAGATGAAGTAGGTTCTAAAATGTTCTGTTTAGACTCAGCTGGACATACACCAAGGTTTCTTACCATGTCAAGCAAGTATCTTGTTTTAGCACTAAAAAACAAAGCTGTGATTAGAAATATGTAACGGTTATATCAAGTGCACTTATCAAAGTATTAGGTTGTTGCGAAAGTAATTGGGGTTTCAAAGGTAAAGAACAAATTGCAAAATTGCAATTACATTTGCACCAACCTAATATTTCCTTAGATACATATTTTTCAAAAAATGCTTTTCTTGGAGGTAAGAACTTTAACATTTTCATCCTGAATTATTAACTAGAGATGGTATGAAGTGTCCATGAGTTACTAATCATCTTGTTTCCTAACCCCTTCAGACCAGCATTGAAGTGGAAGATCCTGTTCCTGAGGAAGCTGTAGGAAAGTACGGTGCGCAACCCTGCAGACCAGGTGCACTTTGTAACACCAATTTAATTTTGGGAAGCAGTACGCGCGGACATTTGGCATGCGTGCAATCTTCTCTTCCTCATTCCTTTTTTTTGTTACAAATTTAATTGAAGGATTTGACATAAGTAAAGTGATGTCATTGTTGCTATCGAAGTTTGAGAGAAAAGACATCGACAGGACTAAGAAAATGAGATTTTAAAAGTGTGACTTCACTAAAATGTTTCTCCTCTTGTTTCGATACCCCAAAAAGTCCCAGTTTGGAACCCCTGTGCTTATTAGGGGTTCTCAGGGGTTAATTATCACACTGGAAGATATTTCCAGGGTTTCCAAATGGTTATTTGAATTTTGACGTTTGCCCAGAGTAAGCCTCAGTCGCTACCATGTCAATTGCGTTTTAACTTTACTTCCTCTTAGTGTTGTAACACTGATGCTCTTAAGCCAACCAGATGTTCTGATGAGCAGACACTGGCTGTGCGTGTACATGAACTTATGGAGTCTTTGATTATTAAAAATGAGAGAAGTAATTAATAGTAATGAATATCTGGTAGACACAGTCTTTGAAAACAGTATTTCTGAATCTTTTGTGCCCCGGGATTCTTTTATGCTATTAAAACTTATTGAGAATTCCAAAGTATTTTCTTTTGTCGGTGGTCTCCATTGATAGTTACAATATTAGACTTTAAACCTGAAAATTTTAAAATACGAGCACACACAGGCATGCATTCCTTGAGCCATTAGAGCTACGAGCCAGTCACCATCAGACCTATGATGTTACCATCAGAGCTGTGATATCACGGCTGTGGAGAACTCTACTGTACACTTAGAAGAGAATGAGAGTGAAAATGGCCAATGACAGTCAGTGTTTCTGTGAAAATAGTTTTGACCTTTTCGGGCCCCTCGACTGACTGATCTTGGGACTTTAGGGATTCTCACAGGACATTGGAAACTACTGTTTTAAATGACATACGGGCTCCCTGGTTGTGAAGTGATAAAATAGTTTTAAAGCTTCTCTTCTACAGTTGTGGTTTTCTTTCACTTGTCTTTAAGATTTAAGGTGAGAATTTTGTTTAAAAAGCAAAAGGAAAATAAGTTTGCTATATATTCATTTTCTGTCTCATAGTTCACTGTACTCCTTGGAGCTAGTGTGGACCTAGTTTGATCGTATTTTTCCTTGGAAACAACAAAGTCACCCAAGTCTGTCATTTGTCATATGAATTTCTGTTTATGGAAGGGTTAAAAAATGAATTCTGAAGATCTTGAAGCATTTAGAAAAGACTATTTTCTTATAATAAGTAGTTTCTAATTTGTAATAGTACCATGCTTTAAAAGCTTTTTTTCTAATCCCATGTTTGTCACACATATTTGAACTTAAGATAAGTGGTTAGACATGACTTTTGAGAACGACAAAAAAATTCACATCCGGCACCATGTTAACTATTAAGGAAAGCTTTAATTGGAAACACATTACATAATAGAAATTGCTGAGTGACAATAATGAATTAAACTTACCTATGAGAATGGCAATATAGGACACTTAAAATAAAATGTGCTCGGAAGGAGTAGTGTGTTCGGGGAAAAGGAGGACGTGGGACCGCTTCTCTGAAAAAGGAAGTTTTTCAAGATGGTCAACTTTGTGTTATTTTTACCTCCTAATAAATGAAAACTTTATTTTCAGCTTCTTCCAAATGGAATGCTACTTCTTTGACTTTCGATCATGGAACTTCTCAAAGATCCGGGGATTGGAAAGTTGGTGATAAAAGGCCGTTTGCATCACACTCAATGAGCAAACCTCTGTCAGCATCCACAGAGTTTGGACAGATGACCGTAATAGACAAACGAAAGAGTCAGATTGTAGGTGTGTTTCTGTTAGGTAATCATAGGCTCCATGACTTGTGTGAATCACCGCTGCCAGAAAACAGAGAAAGCAAAGAAGGAAATAAAGATACAGAAAGTGTTCAACCCCAGCCCACCTCTATGTAGCCCCATCATAGTTCTGACTTTCCAACAGTCATTTTGTGGCAAAATCTACTTGACGTTTACTCTGTTTATGCAACTTACAACCAAACAGAGTGACTTTTAGCAAGACATTGGCATTCTTCCTGAAGCACAGTAACATACGGAAATAAGAAAGAGAATGAGGTGAAAGGGTGATTTCCTTTAGACTAGTATTTAGCGTACACTGGGGAGTGGGCAGCAGGATTATATGTACCACATTGGGACCAGATGGGAAAACTTCAGAAAGATCTAAAGGTTGCCTAGTGAAACAAAACAGTTTTTTAGCTTTAGTTTTATAGCTCGGCATTCACAAGTATTGGTTATAACTTTATGCGATGTAACTGAAAAAGCACCTTTGAAACCAACAACCAAATATTTCTTGGATTTTCTATGGCATTATATAGTTTAGAATTGACTTTTGCAGCAGTATTGGGATTCATTGAGAATTTAGTGCATAGCACTTCCTTCTCAGCTGTGTCCGCAGTCTGTCTCCTCTTCTCTCCCTTCTTCCTTAAACCCCAGTGCTGAATCCTCAATGGTGAAAAGAAATTTTCAGAATAGTAGAGGAAAACATTTCAGATATAAGGAAGGGTGTACACAGATACATGCATCAGAAGTAACAGTCATTGTGGAAACAATGAATGACGTTGCAGTTGAATCTTAGGGTGTTGTTCAAAAGGTACAATTACGAGGTAGAGAACAGAGTATATAGTGCGATTCGATATGTTTGTCCTGTATTTCTAAATTGCGTTTTGTTTCTGATTGTTTTTCCATCGATGTTCAATGAATGAATTGGTGGATTCATTTTTGACACGTTTGTATGCCTTTTACTTTGTGCCATATTACCCAAATGGTTTGTTGAAGTGTGAGCTAATTAGAAGTATTTCTTAAGTAAAGTAAAGTATTCAGGAAAAGATTACGCTTAATTTGAACTCTCAATTGATAAGATGTTATTTTCTGTATCTATAAAGATGATAGCTTTTATCTGACTGTTCTAAGTAGTTCGTTTTAACTCATATGTAGACTTGTCAGCAGGACAACACCTAGGAATGACATCGGAGGAAGGGCAAGCGAGGCTTGATGGAAATGAAAAGAACTACACACGTGTATGTAAAATTTAAGCTTAAATTTCTAGTATAATATGGTTTTCTGTGCTTTAATAATATAATAGGTCCAATTGAAATTACCTTTCAAGCTAGCCTTTTAGAGTCACACGGTCATAATTGAATGATATGTATAACATTTGAACTAGTTAGAAAACTTAAAATATTGTTAGCATCTATACATATTCACAGCTCAACTTTATCCTTGAATTGAGGCAAAAAATAATAATAATAAAGTCCTGAATATTGTTTGCTCCTTTAATTTTTATAACTCCCTTACATAACAAAGAAAGTAACATCAAATATTGAATCACGTGATGAGACAGTTGAAATTATGAACCATGTGAAAATGATGGCCACTGATTCGGGCTCACGTGAAAGGAGTCAGTGGTTCAAAATGTGCAGTTCCCTATGGCTTGTCACTAAGGTCAAGGTTAGAGATGGATTCTTCCTTGTGACCTCTGTGTAATGGACGTCTGAGTCTACATTCAGAGAGAGAATGGGGTCATGCAATCAACTCAACTGACTTTTAAGAGAATCACGCTTTCCAGGATGGGACCTTTGGTTATTAGGGCACAAACAATAACTTTCTAATTCCTTTCATTTCAGTGTAGGAAATCAGTAAATGTGACTTAATTTTTGATCTGCTCTTATTAGTGGGTGTTGAATAAGTTAGAATTGGATGCAACAGATAACTATGTCAATGTATAACACTATCATAGTGTATAATTTGTATTAATATGTAGGAATTTACTTCTCTTACTGATTGATGTTAATGATGTGGGCTCCTAATTAAAGTTTGCCTATTCTCCCGTTATTAATCTTTAAAAGATATTCTTAAATTCACTATAGGGGCTCACTATTTAAGATGTGGTGTGGTGAACTATTTTAAGTGAGGAAGCCTCTGTGCCATTAAAAATCATTTACTATTTCATTTTTGGGGTGGGTTTAACATATAAGCGATTGTTTAGTGCAAACGGTGACAAAATTAGTTTTGCGGGTTCATGTTTTTCTTCTAATTTAGACTAAGGCAACTTATTTTTCACTCTCTACTTACAGTCCAATAATTTAGGAATAAGTAAACGTAGATTAAGATTTTTAACAGTTAAATTTTAGTTACATTCTAATTTTTCTTTGTTCCTATTCGATTCTCTAGGTTGTACAAAAGGAAAACGACACGCAGAGGCCACTTTCTCAAGAACAGGACAACAGAATATTAGAAGATGCAATTCTGACCAATTGCCTTCAACAACAAAAGGAGACAAAAATAAATCTTAAGAAAATGAATTCTGAGGTATTTTGTTTAGTTATTTTCAAATATGTGTGTGCGTATTTGTGTATGGACATATTTTGAAAACCAATGTTGTACCTATGGGAATTCTGGAGGATGTTAAAGGTGTGTGTGTGTGTGTGTGTGTGTATTTTAGGGGAAGTGAGATTTTCCGTCCATTGCAATAAATGATATTCTTGACTGAAATCCATTTATGTCCAACAATCAAGTAGTGACGTTCCCAATGTCTCATCTATAGGGGAGGCTTTCAATACTTTTTACATGGATCAATGAGCTTTTTACAATCTCAACTCTACTGCTACTGATAACAGAAGTTGCAGTTTGAGGCAGGGATTTCATCCCCTTGCTGTGTTAGCAGAGAGGTTAGTTTTCACTTCCACTGATTGTAAGGAGTAGAAGCATAGCCAGGTCAGAGACCGTCTTTTAGATCTCCTTGTCCTGCTTTTGAGAAAAGTAACAATTTGCTCCCAGTAGAGTCCTACTTCAGTACTAGGAACTTTTGAAGATATTGGATGCCGTGATACATACTTAGTGATAATTTAGTGGTGAGTATTTTATTCAAAGAAGTCAGTGTATTTTCCCCTATTTCACATTTATTTCTCCTTTCAACATCATGAAAGGGAAACAACACTTATTGCAGCAGCAAATAATCTCACTATTTTCTAAGAAGAGCTCTATAATTTTTAGCTTATTTTCCCTGAGTATTTTGAAATCTAAGGCGTCTTTTGAATTTATATGTTTACACTAGAAGAGCAGCAAGCATACTATTGTAGAGTCCAAAGTCCTGGGGAAAATCCTGACCTTGCTCCTCTTTTTAATCATTCTGTTCGAGATTGTGATAACGAAATGAGTTCATTGATGTATAAAGAAGTGCTTAGCGCAATGCCTAGATTTATCAGTGATTAGTAGATTTAATCTCATAGGTGACTCTGAAAATATTAGAAAAGTAAAATATATTTTGAGTATTCTTGGAAAAAGAATTCTAGGAAATGTAATCAGTCCAAATATATGCAGAGTGAATACTCTTACTGTGGGATAGGTGTATATTCAGACGGTAACCTCTATTTTAAAATGTAGTCAAACTTCTTACTCTTTTATTTCATGCCTTCTGGGTTTGCTGCCTTTCCAGTTCTGAGACTCTTAAAATTCTCTTATGATTTTAAAGTTCTCTTTTTTACTTTCATGGATTCAGCATCTTACATTAAATTTTTTTTAACTCTGGGGAATTTATGCTTGTATAAAGTTGGAGGTTTGCATTCAATGTTGTATTTTTCCAATGGGATATCCACTTACTACAACCTTTTCATTATATAAACATTTAGGTTCTTCTTTAATTTCAAACGATATCATGATATGCCATTTCATTGAGTGCTAGCTACAAGTCTCCTTTGTTTTACTTAGGTTTCTGAGAGTTGCGAAAAAGAAAAAGACCTGTTGCGTGAAAATCAGATGTTACGGGATGAAATCGCCATACTAAGACTGCAACTGGACACACTGAAACCTCAGAATCAGGAAATGGAAAAAAAATACTTTGAGGACACTGCAAATGTAAAACAAAAGGATGACCGTCTTCAAAAGACGATAAAACTGAATGACAAAACACTAACAAAAACAATATTTGAATATAACAGACAGCTTAATGTTCCAACAGCCGAGAATACAATGCTGAACTCTCAACTGGAGAATGAAAGTCGAAGCAAAGAAAGATTGAAAATAGAAGCGGAATCCAACCTTTATATGCTGGCTAGTGCTTCTCTCCATCATTATGAGCTTTGTAAGCAATTAATAAGACACCTACGAAATGCTTTCCAGGGATTAAGAGATGAATGCTTGCATTTCATGGACAAAATCAGGTTTGCTAGGTGTAACCTAAAAGAAAACACTGAGATTCTTTTTCAGCAACTTTCTAAAGCTCAAAGTAAATCCAATAGCTTAGACACTGAGCTCCCTCACACTAGATATGCTGTGAGAGACAGGACATTGGTTTTTGAACCTGTACTGAAAGACCCAAACCAAACTCAGTGTCAAGAGGAAAAAATTGAACACGTGCATCAAAGGAAACAAGGAAAAGTGAGCACATATACTGGAGAGCCGGACTCCCCAAAGGAGAAAGGTTCTGACCTGCAAAGTGGAAAGATGCTTCTTCCACGGCAACTGGGTGATGCGTTCAACAAAAGTGACAATAAGGAAAACTCAGGAATGAATATTCAAGAGCAGCTTCAGCAGCTCAAAAAAGCGCTTCAAGCTGTATTTGAAAAACAAGATCGTATGTTGAAAGAGGAACATCAGGATTTTGTCAACAAATTGAATCACTTGAATGGAAGAATGTGCCAGTATGAAAAGGATAAATCAGAAAAAGAAGTAAGTATCCAGAAAGATAGTTTTCAAATTTCCTGGAAGAAAATTCAGTGTTCAAATATTTGATGATGGCTAAATGTTGCAAACTAGCTGAATATTAAACATACATAGATTACAAATGTATTTGCTCTAACAGCTTAAAAGCATACATTGTATCCAGCCAATAAAACTTAGACCTGTGAGGTGCTTTCCTGTGAGTAAAGGCATTGTGTTGACTATGAAATTTTAAGGTATAAATTATTAATAGATACACATTGATATGAATGATTTAGTCTTAGACCGCTTCACTAATAATTTTCATCTTTGTGTTACCACATTGCAGTACCATTATGAAGCAGATAAATGGAAATGCTCCTATGCAAACAGAGTTTTTAGAGATAAGGGTTCAATTAAGTGGATTACCTAGACAGTTAATTCTAGATTTCCCCCATGAACTGAAGTGTAGATGCTGTCCCTTTCCCTCAGTAGTTTCTTCCACATTTCAGTTGGTATAATTTTGTTTTTATTCATGTCAATTTGATATAAATTGGAACTATTTCAGTCTCAAATAATGTATTCTTATGAACTGTGACCTCTTTAAAGGCAGCTAATTTTTCATTAAATCATAATTTGGGACAAATGTGAGGAGTTCTATCAAAACTCTACTTGATTTAATCTTCCCACTGCTATGAATAATAGTCTCTGAATATTTTTACAAATTCATATTTCTCATCGCAAGGCCCATTTACTATCATTTGGACAGAAGTTTGTCCATTTCAAAGAGAATTGCAGCGGTCTCTGATTTATTAATTTGGCATTGGGTCTCCATTTTCAGACGAGTGAGGGGTGGCAGGATTCATGTGTAGCAGGAAGGGAGGTCCAGGCCGTGTTACCTGGGGCCCTGAAGACCAGTGGAATGAGTCGCTTTTCTTCTAAGATACAGGAATCTGTTGGAAGGTTGTGAGCAGTGGACTGCATACGTGAGGACCTGTGAAGTCAATTTAAACCTGTGATAAAAAAGGGGGAAAACATTCCACAATGTAGAATTGACTACCACTAG
The DNA here is from genome assembly GCF_057876585.1 of Rhinolophus sinicus. NCBI lineage: Eukaryota > Metazoa > Chordata > Mammalia > Chiroptera > Rhinolophidae > Rhinolophus > Rhinolophus sinicus. The sequence goes on along the minus strand of NC_142501.1, from coordinate 115,127,833 downwards.
TCCCACCGACATACCTAGCTCCCCTTGAGATGTCAGGAGATTGTTAAGCTTTGCAGCTTCATCAGGGGAAGTGGAGAGTGGGGCTGAATCTGTTGTTCAAGTAACCTACGTAATAGTGAGTGGGCAGCAGGATCACACCTTCTGTGTCTTACCCAGATTCAGTAAACAGAATTTGTCCAAAAGAAGAAAAGAAGGTGAACTGATGCGTGGGGTGATCTTTTTCAAGCTATGTATTGTATTAATATGTTAGAGTTAGCGAATTTTAACGTAATTTAATAGATGGGATTATAAAATCACTAACAGAATCATCTTCCTAGGTGGTTGGGAGACAACTTCAACGAGAGCTACCGGACACCATAAAAAAACTGCCTAAGTCAGAGGCTTCACTGCAGGTTAGATCACATCAGCATATGAATTCAGAAGCTGAGAGGCAGGATTTCAAGACATTAGAGCAACTCCCAAGTCAGGTATGTGTGAAATGTAACCTGTCAACAGTTCATCGATAGTTGATTAATATAAAGTGTTTTAGGATGCTGATTTTCAAGGCAGCTCTCTTTTGTGTTTTCCTTGTACTTAATTTATTATAATTTTATTATCTTTATAATGCACTTCTTCCTTAAATTCTGGCTTCCATCCTGCTATTTGCATTGTATGTGTTTGTAGTCTATACCCTTGGTAACGTTGAGAAATAGGCAGAGTTCCTCATAGAAATCGAGAGACTTTTTTCCTACTAAACAATCTTTTGTAGTGATAGGTCCATGACCACGATGAGCAGCCATTTAAGATCAGAAGATAATGTTTACTAGCACAATTCAGACATTTGTCTTATTTCTTATCATCGCTTTTGTGAACGGTTACAGCATTGGCATATGTTTCATGGACTTCAGACTGACTTGTACAGAAAGTTCATTATACAAACCAGTTGAAGTAGGCATTTCCTTCATTTTGTTTTCATTTTAGAAATATTTTAAAAGTATAGAAATACGTAGATCATTATATTATGCACACCCACAATAGAGAATTAAGAAAATAATCTAGATTTACTATTGTTTTTTTTCTTTTTAATCTTCATTGGGATGCAATTCCCATATCATATTTCAGCCATTTAAAATATACAATTCAATGTCTCTTGTTACATTCAGAGAATTGTGGAACTATCACCACAATTATAGAACATTTCCATGACCCCCAAAAGAAACCCCACATCACTTAGCTGTCACCCGTCTTCCTGTCTCTCCCAGCCTCAGGCAACCACCAATCTACTTTCTGTCTCTATAGATTTGCCTATTTTGGATGTTTCATGTAAATGGAATCACAAGATACGAGGTCCTTTGTGACTGGCTTCTTTCACGTAACATCTCATTTCCAGGGTTCAACCGTGTTGTGGCACATATCAATTGTTAGCTATTTCTTCCTATTGCCCAACATTACTTCACTTTGTGGACAAAATACTTACCCATTCATCAGTTGATGGGACTTTGTGTTGTTTCCACTTTTTGACTGTTAATAATTCTGCTATGAACACGAGTTGACAAGCTATGGGGGAGCCAATGTTTTGATTTCCCTGCCCCCGGATTTCTCGCTCCCAGTCTCACCTCTCCGTGAAGCTTTCTCTGACTGTTCCAATTCTCATTGAACTCATGTTCCTCAGAACTTGTCAGATAGTCTGTGCAGAGCAATCAAGCCCAAAATTTGACATAGTTTTAATTTTTCATGAAAGAGAATTCTGTCTTTCTAAGTATAAGTTTGTCTAAGGGGAAATAGTATTTGATATGATGGCACCTATCCTTGCATAAATTGAAAATGTTTTCTTTAACAGTTGTTAGGATAAAATTAAATATTTTATACCAAACCAATACTTCCCCTTGGAGACATTGATATAATTAAACTTGTATTCTGAAAGTATTTCTCACAATTATGTATAAAATTGAAAGCACGAATCTAATAGAAAATTGTTCAATGAAATGGTCGTTTTCCCCCCTCCATGAAAATAAAAAAAATAAAATAACAGGGAACCAGCCCTTCCTCTCTGCAGCCAGACAGGGTGTACAGATTGATAGCACGTTCTTACTGTACAGTTCTGAGGATGCCTTTTCTGATCTGCCAGAGCATGGTGCTTTCATCTACTCTTCTGAGTGCTTGCTAACACATCCCAACCTAATCAGTTGCTGGGAATGAATTGATTTGGGAAGTTGGGTTTGGCACTAGAGTCCGTTATTTCCATGTCAGTGGCTTTACCCTGCCTCTCATGGTCATGTAAATTGTATGCTCAATCCAGGAGGTGGTATTTGCATTGCAGTCCTTACTCATTACCCACTGAGTGGTACAGAGACATAGTAACGTATAAATTATTACAAGCAGAGAAAATGTACTGTTGGCTAGTGGAATTGGTAAAAGGATTTTAGTACTGGGGTTCTATTCCGGGCTTAATGCTCCCCATTTGCTGACATTGCCAATAGTTTGATGAATGATTTCACTGTAACTGGTGTAACAGACCACTTCCATTGGCATCCCATCCATGTAAATATCAAATTGTATTAGAACTTAAAATACAGCAACACTAATAATGCTAACTGCAAACCCTTTGATTTTACTGTGTGCCGTGTCCTTTTCTATTACATATGTTCCCTAATTTAATCTTCCCCATATCCCAGTGAGGTAGATGCCACTATTGTCTCATTTTATACATGAAGAAACTGAGACCCAAAAAATTTAAGTATTTTGCTCAAGGTCACCCAGCTAATAACTGATGGACTTGGGATAAAAGCCCAGGCATTTTGCTCTTGTTTAATTACTGCCCCTCAAACTATTCCATGAACTGTCTGACTGCCCCCAAGAGTAGCCTGTTAGCTTTCAAACTCCCTGGAATAGGCTGGTAATTCACGTACGTGAATATTTAAAATTAGAGTTGATGGGATGCTTGGAATACAGTATGTGTGACTTCTCAGGTCATTTGTACTACAAGGTATGATAATTAAGTGTGAGAACTCATTCTAGAAAAAGTGCTACATACCTCCTTGCTGACTATCACTACAGTCACAAAGGTCCCTTTGGGAAGCTATGCACCGCTGCCACCACCTAGTTCACAGTTCAAAGCAATTTGGGAACTCTTTTTCTGGAATGGCCATCATTGCTGTCATCATATTACCCTTGATGTCCTGAATGTCATCAAATAGTCTTCCTTTCCATATTTTCTTTATCTTTGGGTAATGACATATTTAGTCATTGGGGCCCAGATCAGGTGAGTAGGGAGGGTGTTGTAATACAGTTATTTGTTTACAGGCTAAAATCTCCCTCACGGACAGCGCCATGTGAGCTGGTGCATTGTCGTGATACAAGAGCAATGAGTCGTTGGCTAAAAGTTCAGGCCGTCTTAACTTTTTCACACAACCGTTTCAGCACTTCCAAAGAGTAAACTTGGTTAACTGTTTGTCCAGTTGGTAGAAATTCATAATGAACAATCCCTCACACATATAAAAAAAAAAGGGGAGCAACATCATGCAACAAGTTTGCGAACTTAATTGTCAGATGTCATAGATCATCAGTACTTCAACATCACTTTTTCTTTATTTTAGCAGCAAGAAGCAAGTGCCCGACATGCAGAGGATGCGCAATGTACCGAGAAGATCCAAGATCATGTGCAAAGGTATAATTTAAAGCAGCACAGAAAGTACCTTGAGTATTTATAAAGCAGACGTGTAGTGTATTATGACAATTAGATCAGTTATAACAATAAACACATGAGTGTGAAGCTGGGTCAAAATGTCAGCTTTGAGCTACCTTGAAAAGAGTAATTTGTGTACATTATCTCTACTTTTGCACATTGTCCACAATTCACAACTAGAAAAATGGCACAATTGCCAAATCATGCGCTTTTGAATTTGTAAGATTTTATGTAGTTGCACCTTCAGATATTTGTTCAGAGATTATGTGGTATGCTTTAAAGTCAATGTGTGAGAATAATTATGTCAAAATATTCACTTTAGGCTTGAAACTCAAAATGCTGTCATAAAAACGATAAATAAAAAGCTAGAGGGCATAATCGAACACCTTCGCAGGAACCTGTCAGGTACAAGCTTGGTAAGTTAGTCTCTTCATTTCTGTCATACTGCAAAGGAATTTTTATGTCTGTCATAGTAGCATATAATACTATTTTAGACAATAAGAACAGTCTCGTTAATAAAAGTACCGTATCCATGTTGATACTACTTGCTGGGAGTAATGTAATTCCTCTCCACAGAGAAAGAAATCTCAGTTCATAAAATTAATGATTTTTGTGGTAAGAATTTTATAAAAAAAGATTGCGATAGTCTAAAGGCAATATTTGATGTATACCACGTTTCATTTATCGTTTCGTTTGTCCAACATTTGGGTTTTTCCAACTTTTGGCTGTTGCTAATTATGCTGTCACAAACATCGGACTACAAATATCTGTTTGAGTCCAGGCATTTGAGTAAGGATTTGATCCAGAATTCTGAATTTCCCTTGAAATGTAAACCCTTTAGTGAGATTTGGAGAACAAATTACTTTTAATGTTCTAATTTGTTTTCTTCATCATTAAAGAATACTGGGTCATTGTGCAAATGTTTCCTGAAAAGAATATACTTTTCTCTTTGTTGGATTTTGAAAAAGAAAACAGATGCAAGTGTAAAAGTAGAAATGAATGTCCAATCAAGGCCTTACATAGTAACATAGTGCTCCTAGCTTTGCAAGTTTAGAAACTAATCTTTTTCCATTCACTTGAGTTAATCATACGCTTTTAAAGATTTAACAGTTCGATGTCAGAAAAGATTGATGTGTCATCCAGGATGACAATTTCCCGATGGACAGGGAAAACTGTATCACTGTTTCCTAAGCAGAACAACATTCCCCTGACATCCTCCTGTCCTCTGGAGGAGAGGCTCCCTAGGATTTCCCATCCTAAGATCGCATTGTGACCCCTGTGGTGGACCAATGACGTAGATGTACCTTCCAGCTGGTGTATTTCAGTCACAGTAGCCAGGTCTAAGCAATTTCATTAGACAGACATGCCCATCAAGGGAAACAGAAGATTGTGCTGATGGTCCTTTTTGTGGCCAAAGAAACTTTGAAAAAAATTTTTGTCTAGACTTCTTGTCAATTAAGTCACATTACGTTAGCATACTTTTCATATGAGTGACATGATAATGTGTTGAAAAGGAGTCTTACGTGAATGGTAGTTCCAGGAGTTGTCACATGGCAGTTTTATAAAGAAATCTATTGAAGTATCAAAAATTGAAGTATCAAAAATTGAAAAATTGGGGATTTGTGGTCTAGATAGCAGAGTAGGTAAATGCCATGCTTGCCTCCTCTCATGACCACATCAAAATTACAACTAAACTACAGAACAATCATCACTGAGCATCACCTGAAGTCTAGTTCAACCAAAGTCGTCCTACCACTAAGGACATACAGAAGAAGTCACCTCGAAACTGGTAGGAGGGGCAGAAAAACAGAACAAGCTGATGCCAGACCCCTGTTTGACTGTTAAAAATCGGGAGGGATATCGTGGATGCGGTGGTCCACCTGGAGGTGCAAGTGGTCCCAGCTCCACACCAGGCATCCTAGCCCAGGATTCCAGTGCTGGAGAGAGATGTCCCCATAACTTCTGGGTGTGGAAACCAGTGGCTGGGTGAGATGAAGGATGGCTAGAGTCCCAGTCAATTCTCTTAAAGGACTTGGGAATGGGATTACTAACTGAGGGACTCACTTGCTCTGAGCTCCAACTCTGGGCAGTAGTTCAAAAGATGTCAGGGACATAAGGAAAGGAAATACGTTTTCTGGCTTTAGGTTGACGGCTGGAAGGGAGCTTTCTCCCACACAGAGGTGCTTGTAGAATCCATTCTTTCTGAACTGATCCATCACCCGTTGCGGTGTGAGACATGGGAGCCGCCATCTCTTGAGTCTACATCAACGTGGCTAACAATGTCCATCCCACCCTGGTGAATCCCTGAGAACCTGCCCCACCTAACTAGGGAGCAAATCCAAGCTGCTTCCAGTGGTGTTTCCAAAAAAAAAAAAAAAACATCCTGTCTTGGCTCGTGCTGCAGACTTTCCTAAAACCTCTCAAATTTTCACAAAACCCAAACAAGCAGTGTGTGGCTTCAGCTGACCTTTACCTCTTGCTGTGCAGACCCAAGATGGCACTAGTGGAAGCTGGCTGTGGTTCACAACTGGAACTCTTCAGGCACCTCCAAAGCCGGTGCGGGTGGCAGCCATCTACATCCTGCTTTGTGGTCAAGCTAGGTAGCCCTGGGCAGGACACAGGCTGCAGCTGAACTAGGCCTGTGGCCGGGCCGCTTCCAGGAGTCCCTAGGGCTGACATACTTGGAGGCCATCTTTGGACAGAGCGGGAGCATCACCGGGGTGCCTGCCAGGAAGATACAACCAAAGTGTATACAGGGTAGACACCAGTGCCATGCTACAGCGAATCCTGCTCTATAGGGGCAGCCCCTGCAAAAACAGCTCCTCCACTGTAGTCATGGTCAGTCCTCAACCAAACAGTCTGACAATCAATACCTCCCATTGACATGCAAACAGCAACCAAGGCTGCACTACAACGTGAGAGTACAGACAACCCACACAAAGGACACTCCTATAGCACCCGGCTCTAGTTAACAGCTAGTACGTGCCACTGGGCCCCACAGGACACCTACTACATGAGGACACTCCAATAGGTCTGGGAGACACAGCAGCCCTACCAAATACATAGAAACAAACACTGGGAGGAAGCCAAAATGGGGAGTCAAAGAAACGTATGCCAAATAAAAGAACAGAGCAAACCTCCAGAAAAATACTGAGCAAGATAGAGAAGAGCAATCTAGCAGATGCAGAGTTCCAAACACTGGTTGTTAGGATGCTCAGTGACCTCAAGGAGAACTTCAACTAACAGATAGGAAACACAAAAATGAAGATAGAAAACAAAAAAATTGAACCAGTCATAAGTGAAGAATAAAATAACTGAAAAAGCGAATGTCTTCAAGGGAATGAAAACTGATTAGATGAAGCAGAGAATCGCATGAGCGATTTAGAAGCTATGGTAGCAGAGACTACCCAATGAGACCAGCAAAAAGAATCCAAACTATGAGGATAGCTTAAGGGAACTCTGAGAATGTCAAGCATAACAACAGTCTCATCATACGGGTAGTACGAGAAGAAGAAAGAAATGAAGGGGTTCAAAATGTACTTGAAGAAATAATGTCTGAAAACTTCCCTAACTTGGTGAAGGAAATGGACATATAAGCCCAGAAATCACAGAGTTTCAAAGAAGATGAGCCCCAACAGGCCCATACCAAGATACGTCAAAATTAAAATGCCAAAGTTTAGATGCAAATAAAGACTTTTGAAAACAGCAAGAAAAAGGCTCTTAGTAATCTGTAAAGGAGCACCCATGAGAGTAGCAGCTGATTTCTCAAGAGCAACTTCGTGGGCCTGAAGGGATTGGCAGAAATATTCAAAGTGATGAAGACATGCCTACAGCTAAGATTTGTCTACCCAGCAAAGCTATAATTAAGTGTCATAGGACAGATAAAGAGCTTTCTGGAGAAAAAAACAAAACAAAACAAAAACTAAAGGAGTTCATCAGTACCAAACCAGTATTATAAGGAACATTAGAGGGACTTCTTTAAAAGGAACAAAAAAGGAAAAACAAAAATATCAATCATAAAATAGCAGTAACTATGTATCTACGCACAATTATTTTACGTGTAAATGGATTAAATGCTCCAGTCAAAACGCAAGGTGGCTGAAAGATAAGAAAATAAGATCCTTACATATGTTCCCTACAATAGACTGGCTTCAGATCAAAAGACACAGAGACTGAAAATAAAGGGATGGAAAAAGATATTTCACGAAAACAACATGAAATTTAAAAAGCTGTGGGTCTAATGCTTATATCACACAATATAGACTTTTAAACAAAGGCTATCACAAGAGTCAAAGAATGACCCAGATATCCCACTTCAGAGTATTTATCCAAAGAAACCGAAAAATGCTAATTCGAGGCGATGTGTACATCAGTATGTTCACTGCAGGATTCCTTACAATGGCCAAGATGTGCATGCGGCCTATCAATGGATGAATGGATGAAGAAGAGATGATACATACATGCAATGGAATATTGCTTGGCCATGGAAGGAAATGGGTTCTGGTCATCTGTGGCGGTATGGATGGACCTGGAGGGTGTTGTGCTGAGTGGAGTGTGTCAAATTGAGAAATACAGATGCAATGTGATTTTGCTTATCAGTGGAATTTAAGAACAGAACAAACAGAAAAAAAACTCATACATACAAAGAATAGTTTGTTGGTTGCCAGCTGGAAGGGGGTTCGTGAAGTGGGTTAAAAGGGGAGAGATTAAAAAGTACAAATTGGTTGTTACAAACTAGTCATGGAGATCCAGGGTATAGTATAAGGAATATATTAATAATATTGTAATAGCAACGCATGGCATCAGATGAGTACGCGATAATTTAGGGTGATAGATGGGAGAGGAGTTAGGAGCAGGGTGCTAAAGGTGAAGGCAGTAAGAAGTACAAATTGGTAGTTCCTAAATAGTCATGGGGATGTAATGTAAAGCATAGGGAATATAGTTAATACTGTCACAATAACTCCGTACAGTGCCAGGTGGGTGCTGCACGAGTCAGGGGGATCACTTTCTTAAATTATATAAATTCTAACCACTGTGCAGTACACATGAAATTAATGTAAAATAATACTGAATGTCAAAAAATCGAAAAATTTATTGTAAGCATACCTAAAACTGATTAAGCTTATACTGTTAAGTCCTGGAATCGCCCCCCCTCAGACAGACAGAGGACACGATAATGCAAGTTACACAGCGAGGTTTATTTCCAGCTAGCTGGGGTCCCCGTCTCTGCCCGACGCAGCGGGTTTTAACAAGGACCCCCAGCCCTTAAAGCTAAGGGTTTTTATATCGTTTCTAAGGCACTCAGTAATTTTCCGTAGTTTTAGGGAGTACAGGTTAACCTACAATTCTCACATAGCTAAGGCATTAAGTCATTTTTTTCAGTCTTAGGGAGTGCAGGTTGAGCTATGCTTAGAGAGTGCACGTTGAGCTGTGCTTCAAAGAGTTAGTTTATAGATAAACTACAAAAGCCTCCATTGCTTCTTCAGAGAACAGGAGATAAGCTGTTAGGCATCTGGTCTCACATAACAATTAGGCCATTAGGTTATTTTAAGCTCAGGGCTGTTAACCCTATCTTAACTTTAAGGTAGCAGTTCTTATGCTAAAGTAGCAGTTCTCATGCTAACAGTCCCTTACAATACCAAAATAATGAGCGACTATAGATTCCTAGGGGAAGTAATTAGCATCGCCACAGAATTATCAGCCACCATAAGCTCTACCGTGTAAATCAAAAGTTTAATTACGACAGGTTTCAACGAATTCAATCAATAGCCCTCTTTCTCTAGAAGACTCTCATCTCAGGATTCCCCCCAGGTGAGATATTACCGGGGTTAAGATATTTGATTCACACAATGTTGAGAGGAAGCATCTGGACTGGGAAGAAAGGGTAGTTCCAGCTGACAAGCCTTCCAACAAGATAAGGGGTGTAGTTGTGAAAGGAATTTCAGAACACTTCCATAGGTCAGGTCAGGTCAGGTCAGGTCCCAAGGAATAGGAAGTTATTCAAAAGAGCAAACAAACATGGAAAGGTGAATAGCGGACAATGTGAAGCTTATGAAAAACTTATGCATTCTGAGAGAAAAGCAGGACAAAGTATGCTGGTCAGCATCCTAAGGGTGAGGAGCTGCCAAGATCTGAAAATAACGCTACGCTCACAGTAACAGTGGTAAGAATCCCCGTAAAATGTACAAGATGAGCCGATCCATAGCAAGTCATGGTTTATGAGTGTGTGGTTGAGGGCGCTGTCTATGAGGGACTCGAGGGGAAAAAGGAACGTACAGAAGACCTCAGTAAGGGGGTGAGGGCTGCCACTGTAGATGAGGGAATGTGGTTTGAAGCACTGGGATGTAGGAAGCTGAGAGCATTTAAAAAGAGGAATAGAAAAGGGTCAAGGACTGACTATCAGGGCTGCTGTTTAGAAAAGAGTTGGGCTGAGAAGACCACAGAAAGGGTGTGGGCATCCTCATCAGTTGCTGCGAAGAAGTAAAGCAGGATAAGGACTAAAGAAAGAGATGACCCTGAAAACTGTTTTAGCGCAGTTATAAGGGCAGAAAGTCAGATTCTTCTGTAAAAGAAGAGAATAAGTGGCGAAAATATGGACCTGGGGATGAGGCCACACATTAAAGAGGGTTAGAGTCCAAGGAGAAAAACAGGATGACAGAAAAAGTCACAGGAATCAAGAAACAGTTTTGTTTTCATATAACATAGAGGAGATGAACTTTAGTTAAAGAGAAAAATATTTACTAGAAACGGAGAAATTGAAACCTATGGAAGAACGCTTACAGAGAATGAGAGTCTTCATCTGATGCTCACGTCAGATGATCACAATAATGTAAGGTGGACTGCAGGGAAGTTTCAGTGATTATCGTAGAAAAATGTGATTCCATAAACCCTGGAAAATCTTGAGCTGTAGATGAAAATGTCTCTGGAGGCATTTCTACAAACCGAAATGTAAATAAGCCACTATTTAAATCAGGTTTAACACTTAGTATTTTTACATGTGAAAACCTCTGTTTTTAAGAAAGTTTGGCAATTTAAATTCCAGGAAACCAATGATGACACTGTAAAATCAATTTGAGCTGTTTTAAGAAAAGTCATTGTTTTTGAAATCTGTCCTTACTGGCATCAGGTTTATAAACTACATTTTATACACCTGTCTACACATATTACTAATGAACTCATGAGGAATAATCTTTTAGAGAAAGAAAAGTGAATCTCTAGATTTTCAAAACTAACTTTCTTTAAAAATGTTTTTCAAAGTCTCAGGATGGAAAGAAACAATTAGAGTACTATAAGAAGTTAACAGAATCTCTGCAATATGATTTGAATCAACAAAAGAAGACAAATGATGGATTAGAGAAAGAGGTTACCAGGTAAGGTTTTGATATTTCAGATCATGTCAACCATTAATTACTATTTAACTGTAACTCTTCCTTGATGAAAACCTAAGTACAAATGTATTTCATATCTGTAATTTTCATAGTTAAACACATTATCCTACTTAAAAATTTACTTCAGAAACTCACAGCACAATCAAACTTGTGTGAATGCCAAAATGTTATACCTACTCTTTAATGATTCCTGTAACTATAATGACAGTGTCTTTTGCATATACTGTCAACTGCGCTCTTCCTGGTCTCCCTTGAATCTTTATTTCTGCAAGATGTCTTTGCTCTCTTTGGTAATCTTTCCTTCCTTTAGTAGTGTTCTTCTCTTCGGCATTCTAACAGTTTAATGTCTAAAAACCTATCTGTGGTTTTGTTTAACATCATCAGAAGTGTTATTGATTTGGCTTCTGTGTTCTTTCTACTTTTTTCAGTTATAAAACATGTCATACATACCAAACCAGATGTATAACCTAAAGAAGAATGAGATGAGTAATCGTCTCACTCAGATAATAATGGAAGTTTCCCAACATCTGGGAAGCCCGCACGTGGCGTGCCCTTGCTGCAAACTGAATGAAGTTTTTCTCTGATTCTCCTCAGTGTTTTTTTTCCCTCCTGTCACTGTCTTTCTCTGCATTGTTTTGGATTCTTCTCATTTTATTAAATTGTGCTGGCAAAGATCTCTTCTTAAAACAGACTTGAAGAGACTGTTACACCTCATCTCTCCAGTGTCCTTTCTTCTAAAGCCCTGCCCTTTCCTTTCCACTCTGACCAGATTTTTCCTTCCGGTTTCTCTTTCTATTTTGAATGATTTCTTTTCTTCCTGTAGACTGTGGTCAGTAGGCTCCGAATGGTATTTTTCTGTCTTTTCGAAACACCCACATATATTATACTTTCCTTCTTCACCTTTGATACTGATCTCTGCTTTATAGCTGATATTTAATAATAGGGTAACGTTTGATACTAACAATCTTAAGCGGATGTTAATAATACTTTAATTATAAGAACCTTTCATCGTTACAATATGATGTCTGTATCATATGTATCACAATTGTTTTATGTTACTCATTTAAGATTATAATTTAATAAGTATGCTCTCAAACTATTATACTGGAATAAATAGGAGAGGTTCATAATTTATAGGTTTGTTTATTTTGTATGATAGACATAATCTCTCTTTAAATAATTATTAAATATTTGTCTTAAAGAATTTGACTTACTCATTTTCTACAATTCTGCAGACTGAAGACACTCTTTCAGAATACAAGGATGCTACATGACAATCAAAATGGAGAGGTTAGTGTCCTTGGAGATTTAGAACCCAATCAATCTGAAATGGATATTCAGAAAAATAGGTTAAAACAGAAGGTAATTTATAATCCGTTTGGAACCCAAAAATCACTTAATTTGGGGAAATATAAACCACTCAATGCTTTTAGCAGTATGATATAGATTTTTCCTTAATTTCATAGACAGAAGCAGTGAAAAAGACCGCTATTTTTCTATATAATTTTTCTTTAAAAGGGCATTCTGTTACCTCTCCTATGTCTCAACCCTGGCTAGTTATCTAAAGCCAAGAAGGACTCTGTTGCATGACCCCCAAAGCACTGGCTCCAAATCAGCTTCTTTCTTCTTTCTTTCTTTCTTTGTTTCTTTTTTCCTTCCTTCCCTCCTTCCTTCCTTCCTTCCTTCCTTCCTTCCTTCCTTCCTTCCTTCCTTCCTTCCTTCCTTCCGTTCATTCGTAACAGCTTGATTGAGATATACTGAACATAGCATGCAGTTCACTCATTTAAACTGTCCAGTGCAGTGCTTTTAGTGTGTTCAAAGCTTTATGCAGTGGTCATCACAAGCAGTTTTAGAACATTTTCATGACCCTGGAAAGTATCCTTGTACCTGTTAGCTTTCACTGTGTGCCAGTCTGCCCTTCCCACTCTTCCTAGCCCTAGGGAACCACTAGTGTACTCTCTGCTCCATATTGTGGTTTTGATTTATTTTTTTCTGATGACTAACGATCCTGAGCAATCTTCTCACAGGCGTATTATCCATTCATATATCTTCCTTGAAGAATTGATTATTCAATTCCATTGCCCATTAAAATTGGATAGTCTTTTTCTTGCTGAATTGTAAGAATCTTTGTATAACCTAGATACAAATTAGTTATCACATACAGGATTTTCAAATATTTCTCCCTTTCATTAGCTTGCTTTTTAGTTTTTCAATGTGTCCTTTAAAGCATAGCATTTTTTTATGCATGATTATTACAAGCTTTCAATTTGTAAAACATAATAATAATAATAATAATAATAGTTGCAAAACGCATTACAGCAAAGTGCAATAAAAGAAGATATGTCTGTAATTTATACTGCATAAGTTATGTTGCTTATTATATCTTTTTATAATCCAGAAGTTGTGTCTATTTTTTCCTTAACTCCCCAATGGAGTGGCTGAAATAAACCACAGTTATTTGGCTCACAAATCCATACTTAAGAAGAGTGTGGCCAGGGCCGTCTGTCTCTGTTCCCCTCAGCTTCAACTGGGGCAGCTCCGTGGCTGGTGGCTGGAATCATTTGAAAGTCTGTTCAGCAATGTGTCCGGTTGTTGGTGCCTACTGTTGGTCGGCACTCTAGCTGGGGCAGACAGCAGGGACACCCACACCTGAACAGCCGGCTCGCACTGTGGCCCGAGCCCCCCACAACACGGGGCTGGGTTCCAAGGTTCAGATCCTCAGAGACATAACCAACAGGAGCAGTGTTGCCCTTTGTGAAGGAGTCTTGGAATTCACACGGAATCTCTTTCAACATATTCTGTTCATTAGGAGCAAGGCACTAATGTTGACCCATATTAGACTGTTTTTATGCAATGAATATTTCAAAATTTACGGACACATTTAAAAACCAGCTTGATCTATCCACTGTCCACAATTCTTTATATTCCTCCCACATGGAAAATACACTCATCCCTACACAATACTCCCCACAAGTCTCAAGTTTATGGCATCAGGCTCAGGTTCGAGTCTAAGATTTTACCATGTGAGTCTGGTGCAAATGGGGATGAAGGGCCTGGTTTTTGGTTTCTAGGATAAAGCCCCTTGAGGACAATTCCTTTCAATATGAAAACATGAGAATGGAAGGGACAAGTTATCTACCACCCACACACCCAACATTCTGCTCGACTGCTGAAGTTTCCCCTGCAGAAATGGAAAGTGGAAGGCACCTTAGTCCATAGCAATTCTGAAATACAGCCTGATGTGTGCTGTCCGTTCTTGGATTAGGACTCAGTGGTAACCTTGCCAGTGCTTCTCCATGGCCCTTTGCTGTGGCCTGTGAGCTCTTTGTTCTGTGCTTTTCATAAGAAATGACCTGTGCTTGCAGCCCTTTCCTCAGCATCATTCCTCCACGCGAATGCCTAAGACCCACAGGCCTCCTCTTAGTTTTCACTCTCTTGGTTTTTATTAGTCCAAGGTAACAAGCTGGTTGTTTGCTACTTGATCATCCTAAAAGCTTGGCGTTGCGTGTGAGTTATTGGGGTTCGTGCCACTAGAAAAGCCACCGTCATAAATCGTTTTGAGAGAAGCTCTTGGGCTTCCTGTAGCTGTTGCAGGACCATGCCTTTAAAATTCTTATACTCTGTAGATCCTTCCAGGAATTTAAGGCCCCACCTTAACCCTTTTGAGGTCTCGAGGAAGAGTTTTACACTCTTCTCTTCATCCTTATATCATGTCCTCCTGGGAGCACAGGGAATTTGATCTTCACCCAGAAGCCATTTCTTTCTTTTAGCATGATTTGCCCTGTGGGGACCTTAGGAGAGGCTGTAAATGGGAAACAGAAACGGGACCTGTGGGAGAGGCTGTAAATGGGAAACAGATATTTGAACACAATATGTCCTGGTTCCTTTACAGTTCATAGTCTTTCGTTAGCTCATGTATCTCATGGATTTTACTTTGTTACTTCATAGCAAGAGTCCCCTTTCATCCAGATTTCAGACTCATTTTCTTCACTGGCTGAGAAGCTCTTGCTGTCAGCCTCTTCAGGGGCCAGCAAGCCCCCAAGAAGCGTCTCTTGGAGGCCCTGTGGTTGTCATTCTCACTCTTCTCCACATCCTTTCGGGTTCCACGTCCCTCCTGGTGCAAAGGCACTCCTACAGGCTTTAGATGGCATTCCTTGTGGCCTCACACCATTTTGAATATCAGTAACAATGCCAGTTATTTATTGCTGCTCAAGAAACCAACTCAAAAGCTAGTGGCTCAAAACAGCATCTGTTTTGTTCCAAAGGAATGCAGTTGGATGAAGGTCTGTGAGACCAGCTCATTTCTTTTCCACTTGGCATCAGCTGGGTGGCCATGAAGCTGCGAATGAGAATCATCTAAAGGCTGTAACACACACATGTAGCAGTTGAAGCGGCCTTTTGCCCGGGACATCCGCTGGGCCCGTCGCAGCGCAAACATCTATTGGAGGCCTGACTGTGTGGCCTGGGCTTCTTCATTCTGCACAGCTGGTGGCTGGGTTCTCAGGCCGAGCTTCTCGAGAGACAAAGTCACGTGGAAGCTGTATCACATTTCCTGCCTCAGACATAGCATTCTCACAGCAGTTCTGCCCTATTCCATGCACTAGAATCCAGTGACTCACTAAGGCCAGCACATATTAAAAGAGAGGGAATTTCATGGAGAAATGTCAAGAATTTGTAGGCATGTTTTAAAAACACTATATCCACTCACCTCGTCTTACCAAATAAGCATTGTATCTACAGGAAAGTAGTTCTACCCTGCTCAGTTCCACTGAAATTCCAGGAGATTTGTTGTTGTTACTATTGCTGTTTAGGATGTTCTCGTATATCTTGGAAAGTAAGAGAGGATTACGAGACAGCGTTATTGAATTAAGACTTTTGTTGTTGGTGAAAAAAATGTAGCGCTCATCTCACTAAACATTCACAGTGTGAGATGTGATTTCTCCTTAACCTTGGGAATCATTTCTTCTTGGAAAGCAATTCAAATTGCCATGAAACATTTGTAGCTGACAGAGGCCGAAGTAACTCGGATGAGTTACTTGTAACTCCCTACAACTTCTTAAGAAATTATGGAGAGTTAAAATGGGGAACAGGTGAGAGACTATCAACTGGGAGGTGACTTATAGTCATTTTATAGAAGAAAGACATGAAACAAGCATTCAAGAAATAGTAGAAAATCAAGTGCAGATGTCGTGTGGCAAAGTCGATGACAGTAAAGGATGCATTTTTGAGACTCCTGGTGCTTTTATGTTCGTTCTTCATTCTGAGTAATTCAAGGTTCCACATTCTAAGACTCTGCTACAGTATCGATGACATTTTATTGCAACTGAATTGATTTCAAAAGTTGATACTGGTTTGGGGTTAGACTATTCTCAGTCAACTTCCTTCGTAACCAAATTATACTATGTTACTCATTCAGAATGACGATCTCACAGCAAAACTGGAAACTGCATCTTCAGAATGTCTCCATCTGTGGGGTGGCCAGTTGGCTCAATGGTTAGAGCATCGTGCTCATAACACCAAGGTCGCTGGTTCGATTGCCACATGCACCAGTTAGGTACACCCTCCACAGCTAGATTGAAAACAATGGCTGGAGCTTGGAGCTGAGCCCCCGGTGGGTGGGTGGCCGGTTGGCTCAGTGGTTAGAGTGCAGCGCTCATAACACCAAGGTTGCCGGTTCGTTTCCCGCATGGGTCAGTGAGCTGGACCCGCCATAACTAGTAGATTGAAGAGAACGATTTGACTTGGAGCAGAGCTGTGCATCCCACAACTAGATTGGAAACAAACACAATTTGTTTTAAACAGTTTTTTAAAAAGGATGTCTACATCTTGTTGAAGAAAATCAATCTTAACAGGAGTTATTATCTATAAAGGAGTACAAAAGTCATGTGAAAAACTAGAGAATAAAAAGAAGAGGAGATAAAAATTATTGAGCCTCAAAATTCATATAGTCACGAATGAGGTAGAAAAGCGTGAAGCAGAACACTAAAAATTCTGGGATATTGAAGACTGAGCAAGACAGGATGTAGTAGAAAACATTTTTTAAATCTGTTTTTACAGGTTAATTCACTGATTACCATGCCTTAATTCATTTCACTGCAGATGACGTTTGGATATACGTATTGTACGTCATTCCCCTATTCCGTTCACAGCGGGTACTTTTTTATTTTCAGATTTCTGGAACTAAGGTGGGATTTGCCTCTCCTTCTTGATATTTCAGTTCCCATCACTATTATCACTCAGTTGATCTTTGAGAATCATTCTTTGTGGAAAATGATTTTATTTTTAAGGCCAGTTGATATAAAACGAGACTATTAGGAAATAAAGAAAAAGGGTGATTTAAAAATTGCACCATACTCTTAGATTATTAAGTCATATTGTTCAATTTTTAAAATTTCAAATTGATTCTCTTATTGGAACAGTCAGATGAGATGATTCGAAATATTTTCATAATTCAGATGTATTTCATTCCATATTGATGATAAGTATTTTAAACTTCAGCTTTTTTCACATTTAAATTGCCCTCCAAATCATTGACTTAAAACTAAAGAATACAAATAGACTATAATTATTCAGGTTATAATTATTTTTAAAATGTATCCTTTCCGTTGGCTTTAGGAACAAGCAGCATGTCAAGAAAACGTAGACCCGTTAAATGACCGTGGTGACAGAATTCAACGTCTGCAGGTCAGAATTCAACGTCTGGAATCTGAACTCTCCAAAGCGAAACATTTTAAAATAGAATTGGAAGAATGTAAGCGCCTCTACCTAGAGGAATTAAAAGTTACAGCATCTTTGGAAAAGAAACTAAACAAGTAAGTCCAAACAAAGAGAAAAATCAATCGAGCTCATTAATTTGCCTCTAAAGTCTAATTTTTATCCAGGCAGATTCCCGAGATTAATAGGAAGTGAAAGCTTACTAAATAGTATAATTTTGGAAAATGATGTTAGTGAATAAATTACTTTTAAAATGTTAGTTCAGGATGCATCTCTCCCATTTTTGGTTTTACATGACTGTATTTTTCCTTCTCACGCTTTTCATAGCCTTAATCTGATCTACCAGTCTCTAAGCAAAGTGTTTTTGAAGCTTTGTGATTTAGACAGCGCTATTTATTATAAAATTTCTTGTCAAAATTTCCCTAAATATGAGGTAACTATTTACTATAACAACTTAAACCCAAAGGGTTAAGTACTCTGCATATTCTGGCACTTGGTAAATGTACTTTCTCGATTGTGCTCTGTGTTTTTGTCTCTAGAGGTCGCTTTCGGACAAGCTGTTTTTTCTAGTCTTTTGGATGTACACAGAGGCATACATGTGAAATATAGGAGAAGGTTAACATAGGGGTGAAGGGTAGTGTAACTGACTAAGTGGCTATAAAAATAAGGCGGTCAGCCTGAGGGGGTGTGTGGAAGACAGAAAGGGCAGATCCCACCTCCAGTGCCTTGGTAACAGTGTCATAAGCTACATGCCCCTGGAGCTGTTTCAGTTCAGTATGATCACCAACCAGGCTCTCTTGTTCTCCCCCAGAGGCTGTTGTTCTAAATGACGCCTCAGTGCCAAATGGTTAATTTCTTCAGGGTAATGAGGGGATTACCCAAGGGCAGTGAAAGCAAATGCTTGAAAATAGCTTTGTGGGATTTCAGCAAATTTCTAAACTTGTTTACTATGTATGTCTCTTAGCAATCCTCAAGAATCTTATGGGTTCAGCCATTCCAGAAGGCAGAAAGTATTATCTGTTAAGCCGTCAACATCACTGATAGGCCTTTTCCTCCCCTCCCTACTTTGAATTACTTCTTAGCCTGGCTTCCCCACAGAAACATATGTACCGGTTTAAAACAATTTGAAACATATCCTTGTACTTGGTAGGTCTGCCCTGACATATTTTCAGTGTTCGTTTCATGGGCAATTCCACTTACTATTATGGAAACATTAAGAACTGCAAATCATTAAGGAAAAAATAAAATACTAAGTCTTTGCTCTTACAATCTTCACAGGATTAAGGACACGCTGGCAGAGATGAGAACCCAGCTTCTCATGAATGCACCACAGAACTCTTTACTCAGCACGGCTCCCAGGAGGCCAGACCTGCACCTCCCTTGTGTTGGAAGGCTAAATGATTGGTTCCGACCTCAAGGAAGTCTCGCTCCAAGAGAGCAGTGGGTGATTGCTACGTCAGCCCCACAGACTTCTAATAATGGCACGTGCACCAACTTGATGAAGGTTAGTTATATTACCTTCTTTCCTTTGGGTTTCAGATTTGTGATGTAATTCTTGTTCTTAACTTGGTCGGAGATTCTGAGTTGTTTCATTGACTAATGCACACAACGTAAAGGGCATAATTGTGTGTGCTAATGTAGAATGGAGACAGAAATTTGACCATCTTTTGTAAGTCCCTGCATCTCCCATGTTTTAAGAGCTACCTGTCATTAACTGTATTCAATAAATGTAATTAACTGACACATTTTAAATTTCTGGAAAAGCTGCTTTTCAATTAGATTTTACAAATGAAATATTACTACCTAACAACGAACGGTATGCTTTGAGATGCTTTGGCTTACTTCTGCATTGTTTTTAATTTGGCGATGGTTTATAACAATTTTAGTTTTCCTACAGCCCAGTTTCGCCATCCCTAAGCGTAAGTGAATGATTGACATTTACTAACTAAATGTGGATGTTTCTTATTTCAATGAAACCGAGGTAAATCCTTTTTATGAATTCGGCAAACTTGTAACCCTGGAAAGATTAACTTCTCTTTCTAAGTTAAAAGTTGTCATCTTTTTACATGATAGTACATCCTTAATTTCTGTTTTACTTATAGCATTTTTATTTCGATGATTTAAAATGTCTTGCTTAAAAAGTAATAATAAAATAAAATGTCTTGCTAAGCCACAGTACATTTTCGAAAGAGGTAAATTGAGCAAATATTTGAATTTTTAAAATGAAGTTCACTTATATCTGTATATCTCGGCATCACTTGAATAATTGATGACTGAGATGGCAATGAAATGGGGTCGTTACTAGCAACTTGTTTTCTTTGTGCAATACTGTTATTAAAATGTCCATTTTGATCTCATTTCTTTAGTTCTTCACCGAGCCAGGATTTCTGTTTGGACCTTTTTTATAGTTCTCATACCTTTGGTAAAGTAGTCCTTCTGTGCATTAATTTTGCTCCTGAACTCATTGAACTGCCTCGTGAGTTTTCTTGTATCTCATTGAGATTCTTCCTGGCTGCTATCTTGAAATCTCTATCACGTAGATCACAATCTTTCGTGACTTTGACTTGGTTTCTGGAGAAGTGTCGTTGTCTCAGTGTTACCCTGTTACCCTGGTGGTTCATGCTGCTGGATGGCTTGTTCCTCTGCAGGCTCATTGGAAGTAGTGAACACTTTCTTATTGATGTACATTTTGATGTGAGCAATTCAGCAGGTAGATAATTAGACGTCTCTGTTTTGTTTTTCAGTAGCTGATGCAATAGCACAGTTTCTGTTTTCTTTCACTGGTGCTACTTGTGCCTAGGGGGTCCAAGTGTGGGGGCTTAGCTGTGAGTGTGGGAGTGCTGGCCTGGGTGACCAGCATGATGGGTGTTGCCGCTGTATCCAGATCACGACGTTCGCTGGGCACCAGCACCTTGGGAGGGAACAGGGGAAAGCGCTGGTTGAGGAGAGCCTGTCTTGAGCCCACTGAGCTCACCTGGTTCCCTGTGGCCCTGGTAGGACTGTGCTGTGGTTGGAGGCTGGAGAAGTATTTCTGCTGCTGCTACTGGTCTCTGGTGGTGCCAGCACTGCTGCAACTGGGGAGGGTTGGGATTCTTGTGGAGGTGGGGGGATGCTGCTGCTGCCCCTCTTACCCTCCACTGGGCTGTGATGTGGGGGCTGCGCCCCAACCCCTCCACTGCTACTGCCTTTGCTGGGGATTCAGGCTCAGCCTGTCCACCTGGAACCAGGTGTGGGCCTGTTCCTGTCCTTCCCCCCATCCTGCCTCCCTTTCACTTCCCATACACCCTCCTTCCCTTTACAGCTGTGGGATCTTTTAGGCATCCTAGTGTGTGGGACAGAGGAACCTCTTTTGGGCTAGAGATGTCCAACTAGTTATAGATGTTAGAGGAGATGCAACGTTGTTGTGTCATTTGCCATAATGTTGACATCACCTTCTAAGATAGCCATTTCTGTCAATGCAGATTGGTTTGTAATTTGATGGTATTTTTATGGCCCACTTAATGACAAGCAAAATAGCGTAGGCCTGTGCTAAATGAGGTTTCAACCTTGTTTTTTCATTTAATTTCATCATAACATAGCATAGCAGAGCCAAGTATTTTGAGATAGCCTTTTGGTCGTATAGGATCTCAGTGCTTCGAAGTGCTGACATTGGAATACTGGGTACAAAAGGAAAGTGTATGTCTAATGTTTTGTAAGTTGTTCAGCATGATACGTACTTCAAATGGTCTCTTTAGTCGTCTCCAGAAAAATCAGAAGATGAAAGAGTGTAAATGCAGAAGCTATGCAAGAGAATATGCTTGTGGACATTTTTTCTTTAATTAATTTTTGGTAGGAAAGATGTGTTTAGTTTTTCAGTATTTCTAGATAAACGAGAAATGGTTTATTTTAAACTCAATACCGTTTTTCCAAGTTAGCCACTATCCCCCTGTGGGGCGTTGTTTTGCCCAATCGTGCAAGCCTGATTAAGAGAGATGAAAAAGCGCTACTCCGTCAAGATACAGAGATACGTCTCCCAATCACGACAGAATGCTGGAAAGACTTATGGTCCAGCTGTGATGATGTGAGGTTGGACAGAAGTGTGCTAGGAGATAAAGAGAAATCTCTTTTGTGGTATAAGTTTTGCTTGCTACAGATTACCACAACATGGTTAACGCATTTGTTGGTTGGTATCGGTCAACCAAGTTTTATTTTCAGGAAAAGAAAGGTTCCTTTAAGGAAGAATTTCCTCAGTTCGAGTTTGCTTTCTATCATTAAAGATTTTCTCCTTCAAGTTCTCGGTCCTGTGTTGAGAAATGTTTGTGCTTTATATATTGAGTGTATTGACTGCTATTAATCGGAGTTTTGATATCAGTCTCAGTTTCCTTATTTTTTTTCATGACTTTAAAGCTTCCAATTATTTAGAAAGTTACTATTTTGTTTCTCATGCCTCAGTATTGTTGAACTACATGACAAAGTTTTAGGTATTCATTTTGTCTGAGTCAGAAATTGATGGCAATTTCCTGAATATGAGGAAGTAGCTGGCATGTTACTCTAGCCTCAGTAAGAAGTCCTAAAGCCCATTCCTGGCCCGCAGCTCATTGGTTTTGTGACCTCAGGTGACCTCTGATCTCTCTGAGCTTGATTGCCTGTTATGTACAATTACGGACTTTGACTAAATCAGTGACTTTCTGACTTCAAAAATATTTATTTTTCAGTCTAATACGAGTCTTTAAAAAAAATTTTGAATGAAACTATATGATATAAAATATAGACAAGTAGAGCTGCCTAGCTAACGGAGACATGGAGACTCTGAGATTTTGTGTTCCTGCGGGGTCCCCAGTGGAACCTTAGATTTCTATGGGACAGAGTCTGAGAAGTACCAGTTATGAGAAAACCCTTCTAGTGAAACTCCTTTGAATTAAAGTTCGTGGATACATTCTTTTCCTGTGTATAATTTTCTCACCTGTCTATATTTTTGAGTAATGGAAAGGTATAAATAAACTTGCAGAAGCATTCTCCTTCTGAATATTGGACTACAAGCTACTTCTACTATCTGAACACAATCTTCACCTACAAATAAACATAAAGATAATCGAAGTAAATATCTAGGAAAAGGGCTTTGGGGAAAAGAGAATAACGTTACATTTGCAGTTCCCTAATTCAAGTCACAGAAAAATGTGATTTGCATTTTATATATTGTTGATTAATTGGAATTAAAACTGTTTCATGACAGGCCTGTCCCTTCACCTGGTATTGGGTTGTTGTTTTTACAAGGCCGTCTAGTAATGTTGTCACATTATTCATTTTATAAGCCTTTTCTATGAAGCTATTGACAAAAAGGTGTTATGGAAAACAGTCTCTGCAAATATTGGAAACCATGATGGCCAACAGATTTGTCTTCACCCCTGAATTTGTAAAGGCATTGGGTGTCATATTATCGTTGTCACCACACTGTCTATTACGTTCTGGACATTATTGTAAGCCCCGTTTTGGTCATGTAGTGAGAGGATACCTTTCAGAAGGAAGGATTAAATAAGAAAACTTTAGACTGGGACACTTGCAGTATAGAGTTTGAAATATTCCCATACATTTCGTAATTAAGTAGACTAACTACAACCACTCGAATACTTCAAAAATTGGGCCTCCCTCATTTGTAGAAAGAATACGAATTTACAATTAAATAATTATGTATTCTTTTCGTTGTTACTAATTCTTTAGTCATGAATCAGAAACTAAATTTGAAAACTGGGTCTAGGCCATACTTTCTAAGTCAGATTTCCTGTAATCTTTGTGTCCATACAAATATAAATGTTTCAGTCATAATACAGACAAGAAAATAGTTTTTGTGATTGTTGCAGCCAGCAGAATTTTCACGTGACGTGACAGGGCCACAATCATCATTTTATGTATTTAAGGTTCTATGCTGAGAAATAGCCTAGAACACACCGTAAGATTAATTTTAAAAGTGCAAGAAACCATTAAGATAAAAAATCCATAAAGGAAAAAATCCATTAAAGTTAAAAAAAAACTGATTAAAGTTTTATAAAGGGCTGTTTTTCTAAGGATTGAAAAGTAATGCTTTCACTGTAAAATATGACTTGTTTGATTCTTTGTAGGAATCAGATCACACCTCATCCTTCTGAAATTGTGTGTATTCAGTAGACCAATTTCAGCTGCACTTTGGTCGGATTAGTCTAAACAGCATCACCTATATATGTTCTCTATTAAATTAAAATGAGTACAAATTTATTTTATTTATGTGATTACTTTTGTGTGTATTTACACAATGCCCAAGCAAGGTCTACTCTTTAAAGGTGTTATGTAAAGGCCACATTCCTACATTAAAGCCTCTTGTTTAACTTAAATACTGTAACTAAGATTTGATTTATTTCAGGAGCAGCAGAAGTTGGTGGAAAGCATAACTAGAGATGTAGAAGAAGGTAGGTGGCCAAAATGTACTGATTCCAGTTAGATACCATTAATTTCTGAAATAAACAATAAAGAGTATGGCATCCTTCTCCATGTTTTGATAATAGATACTACAATAACTATTTTCTCATGCATTGCAAGTGGGAAAGTTGAAAGCATAAACAAGCATTATGAAGAATACATTTCTTCCTCATTTATTCATCACGTGTAGCCTTTCGAAAACCTCAAAGTCCATGTATCTCTTTTTATTTCTGGCCGTCCCCTTCCTTTCCTCTACCACCCATATGGAACTTTTAACTTGCACATTGAAAACTGGGCTTCATCAACCTATCCTGTTTTTGCTAGTGATATAAGGCCCAGTAACCAGGCTCATCTAGTAATACTTAGGCAATTACAGTCCATATAGCTGTCACCTGATCGGTGACATTTAAACCTCCAGTCATTGACTTTGTCATTGGTTTACCTTTTACCTTCAGGAGAAACATCACATACTTTTGCATGGTTAAAACCACCCAAATCAATTTACTTCTTGCCAAATAATTCGGCCTTCTCTCTTGCTACTAACTCTAGTCTGCCCCTTTGCTCTAGCATCTATTGATAGCTAAACTAGACTACTTCTCATTCCATGCTGTTCTTCCCCACTCTAGTCTTTGCATCTGCTTCTTCCTTCTATGTGGCATGCTTTTTCCTTGTCCTTCAGATACGAACATACGTATCACCGCCACCAAAAGGCAGACAATATTGACACAAAGCCAGGAGGTCCCTTCTATGTGTTCCGATAATGCCCTGCTTTATATTTGTATGGTATATGTGACTCTGAATGGAAATGGCCTGTTCACCTGTTTTTCCAGTTTAGAGTAGGTGATGGTTCTGGGGTGGACCATGTCCTCTTCACCTTGTAACTTCAGTGCTTGTTGTACTACCTTAGCACATGCTTGTTGAATAAATGAATGAAGAATGAGACAATCAGAAGCTCTGAAACTTAGCAGGAAGAGCAGTTAACTCAGTGTGCAGCCATGGGCAAGTGATATGTAATAGTAATCTCCTATTGGGTAGTGGAGTCTTCATAGGTTTTTTTCATTCTTCTTAACATGTATACTTACATTTTAGATAAAGAGTATGATTCTTTCTTTTTTTTTCTAGCTGATGCTGAACTTCAATCTGAACACCGTCTACTTTGCTCTAATATCTAGTGATGATCTAGTTTTGAATGCATCACAAGAATATATGTCGTTTTTGAGTAAGAACTATATGATCTGAAATATAAATAGTTCACCTTTACTGGGCTGTTTACATAGCATTTTCCTTCTTTCCCATTAAACATATGGCATGTGAAAATTCTTACTGAAGGAAAATATTTTCGTTTCATATGTGTATATGAAAATCTATATAGTATTCAAACTGTGTTTCTTGGCGTCTAACTAGCTTTGGAGCAGATTTTGTGGATGAAAACAAGCAGTGTTAAGTTTTACATACTCATGCTGCCCAAATACTAGCTGTTTATCCAACACCCAAACAACCAAGTTGTCATTAATACTGCAGTGGTGTAAACTGATAGCTATTTTTCAATTTTCCAATATTTATCACTGTGTATGAACCTAAAAATTTTCACAGACATCATTTTGATATCTGCTGTTATGGTTACGATCAATGTTTGGATGTATTACAGTTGTTATAGTGCCATAAATCTGATTATATTAATATATAATTTTAAACACAGATTCATAAAGCTGTCCTCTTACAGAAATAAAATTTGTCTAAGGTTTTTCACCTTTTCTAGTCATTGATTTATCGATTTGTTTTTTGGAAACAGTCTTAAAATTAAGAAGCTTCTGGTTACGCCGACTTGGCAGAAATGTCACACAAGTGATGCTGAGTTCTTCCCAGTGCAGCAAATCTGGAGGCACGTGCTGGATTCCGTTACTGGCAATGTTGACTTTGATCGTGTGGTTAAGAAGCGTCGCCGAGTTTGTCCACCATAAAATTACTATTTCCCCTTGGTTATTCCCTTATCTCTTGTGTGCAGATACCCTGAGACTCTGTAAATATATCGTCAATCCTCAAAATCTCACCCACTAGATGGAGCACCCATTGATGACTCTTGCTGAATCAATGCCTTGATGGTTGCCAAATGATTATAGTATGATTCTGTCATCCCTCCTGCATTGATCAATACATCCAACGAAACACGCAAACAGATGAGGGAGGAAGGAAAGCTTATTACTTTGGTGCTTAAATGCTCCTGATTTGCCCAGTGGTAGCCATTTCAAGCTCACAGCATATCTTTTTGACCTGTCCCCATTATTCTTTGAGCACATCCTTCCTCTCTCGACAAGTTGTTCCAAGCTCATCTTGCAGTTGTCCGCCCCAGCCCTGCCATTGGACATTTTCTATAGAAGCCCTGAATCCTCTTAGGGGGGAGAGTGACATCGGGAGACCTGGATCTGGACACCAGATGCGGTGGGTATGCATGTTGCTAGTGGTTGTCGTTGCTCTCGGGCTCCCTCAGTGAACAACAGGGATTATGTGTGTCAACAGAAATGCACGCACACACGCACACGTGGGTTCAATATCAAATATAATGAAAACTATGAATTCCTACCAATTCTTCTAATTCCAGTCAAATTCCACAGGGATCATTCCACAGGGTTTTTTCTTCACTCTCTGTTAAGTCCCTTTTATGGCAGTAAGGTGGCTCCCATCATCTGTATCTTATTGGTTTCATCTCCTTGCTGTGCCCACGCACATGTCCTCCTCACTGCCTTGGATTCCAACGCCCCACATTGAGTGGTGACCACTGTTGATCCCACTGTCTGCCCTCACCCTCTCCCAGTGTGTCCCCCCAGTGTTTCTTACTTACATCTCAGAACTTCCATATGGGGTAGTTTTTCTTCTGTTTGTAGTGGACATCCTTTAGAATTTTCATCAGTGAGAAATGCCTGGTAGTGAATCTCTGTTTTTATTTTGTCTGAGTGTTGGCACATATTTTCACTTCGTAGAGAATTCCACGTTGGTACTTAGTGTCTTTGATGATATGGAAGATGACATTCTGTTGCACTTTGGCTTCCATAATTGCTGTTGAGTAATTGGTTCTCCAACTGTTCCTTTTTTGAACATAATCTATTCCACACCCTGCCCCTGTCCCCACAATCTTTGGTTGCTTTTAAGGTTTTACTCTTTGCTTTTTTGTTCATGAATCAGGAAAAAAGTAATCAGAGACTGTTGCTATTGTAGTGCCAGGCCATTGGGGTTCATGCCCTGACAAGTTTGCAATGGCCTATTTGTGCCCGGTGAGCGTGGAGACTTTTGTTTTCTTTCTGACCTCCCATGACCCCTGCAAACGCTTTCCGTCTTAGGCTGTGTATTTTGACCTTGGTGACCACTGTAATTCCTGGCCACACTGAGCCCGGGGAAGTGGTGGTCGTTATGCAGCCAGATGCTGTGACACGTGCTGGTCTTTCCTGCTGGTGTTTGCTCACGGTGCCCAGAGGGCTGGCTTTAGAATTTGGATGACTGCAGTTTTATCTTGAACTGCACTCCTGTTTAACAAGCTTCACAGGTTCTCTGCAGACGGTGTGCCATCGGGGCCTAAGTAACAAGTGCAGCCGGGGCATGGATTCACTTATAAGGACAGGAGGATAATTATTGCTGCTTTTACAATCTGAATTTTCAACCACGTGTGCAGGCCAGACATTTAGTGCAATAAATTCCTTGTGCCTTGTGTGCTGCTAAGAAGAAATATTGTGTAACTGAGGTTTAAACTGTGTGTACTGATTGTTCTCTTTTGGTGGTGTTTAAACTGAATAACAAGCAAGGGGGGAATCTATGCACAGGCCAACCCATGGATACACATTATTTAAAAACAGCCTTTTAGGAGTCATTCATTCCCCACTTTGTAGTTTCAAGTTGGACACGGATTTGTTAATTTAGATAAAGTCTGATCTTGATTTTAGACATCTGAGACCTAACGTGTGGCTTTGACCATAGAAAGGTGGTAGAATTTTATTAACAACAAACAGAAAGATGGGGGCCTTATTGATAAAAGAAAAAACAAAAACATGGCACATTCTTGGTTTGAGGGAAGAGATCATTTCAGTGAAGCTGCAATAGCCCCAGCGCCCCAAAAGCCACTCAGGATTCCTGCACCTGGAGGGCTTGGTCTCAAGGTATCAGCTCTTCTTCCGAGGACAGGAGAAAACGGGGTGGTTTGACAAGTGTGCTGCAACCTTCCTATAAGAATAGGTGCAATAGAATAATAACAGAATAAAGAAATCCAGGTTGATTTCGCCAGAGGAAGTGAAAGATTTCCTCAGGAGGAAGGTTGAGAATTTGAGGGTCAGACTCAACAGATGTGAAGGAGAGCTGAGCTCCGTAGGTCAGGGGAGGCAGATGTGGGTGATCTCCCTGCTCTCACAGAGGGTTTCAGGAAAGGGGTGGTGCTTTCATTGTTACTAGATCGGAAAGGGTGACTGTACCCCAGAAACTTCAGACAGGAAGGGATGCAGGATCTCAGCTGACTAGAGTGACCCCTGAGAGGGTGTGTCTAAAAGCTGCAGAAGACTTTCTAGGAAGAACAAGGAGGACCCTCCAGGCGAATATTGGGACAGCAGTATGAATTGGTTACCAAATATCAGGGCAGGTTGGAGAGGGGAAGTCGAGTCACATCAGTGTAAAAACTCAAAAATTAGTGAGTGGCTGTTAAGGTGACCACGTATTGTATGTTGTACCATGGGAAAACGTGCCCAAGAAATCATGGTTAGGATTTGTGGTAAAGCACAGAAAAGATGAGCTATGTTGGAGGGAGGGTGGAAGGAAAGACCATATACTATTGACTGATTTTGTAATAGTCGTTGGTCTGATGGAAGGATCTCTTCTGGGAAGGATTATGTAACCCAGGCAAGTTGAATGTGGACAAGATTTCTTTAGACAGCAGATGCTTTTGGCAGACCCAAAACTTGCTGTTTTCACATAGCTCACCATGGAAAACTTCATAAAACAAAATCTAGAGGAACATATTAGAAAAACATCTAGAGCAAATAGCAATGGGACAGAAAAGGGAAGTATTCAGATTTGGCAAATAGCATGGCCCTACTTGGTAGAGAAGGAAAGAAACTTCTGAGGTAAGTTAATCAGCTATGTCTTCCTGAAACTCGTAGAGAAAATTAAAATAATAGAAGCATATAGCATAAGCAGTGGATAGAAATGATACACATAGCCAGTAACGTCCTAAACCAGAGGAAAAGCCTCTCTGGACTAGTAATGACACAGATGGCCACTAGGGGCAAACTTCATCAAGAGCAACTTCTGTTTTCTCATGATGAGGTGTTTTTTATTATTAGTTTCAGGTGTACAACACAACATAATGATTAGACATTGACACACCTCACAAAGTGATAAACCCAAGTAGTCTACCACCCATCTGACACCATACATAGCTATTACAGTGCCATTGGCTATATTCCCTATGCTGTACTGTACGTCCTGTGAATACATATATATATACACATATATGGCATAGATCTATATATGGAGATGTAGCTATATGGCAAAAAAATGTATACATATTTTAAGAAAGGAAAGAATTATTAAAAATGGAAAACTCAATATATACCAATAACAAAAGAGGAATGCAAGTCACATTTGAATTATGCAATTACAAGAGGTGCTCAAAGTGGTTACCATCAGCATCCATACACTTCTGATGATGGTGAACTAATACTTGAGCATATATAACAGTTCTTAAAATGTGTATACGTTTTTTTGGCCCTCCTGTGTGTGTGTGTGTGTGTGTGTGTGTGTATAATATATATATATATAAATATATTATATATATAATATACATTCTATATACATATATATACATCTACATATATACATACATATATATATATATATATATATATAT
Source organism: Rhinolophus sinicus (assembly GCF_057876585.1). Taxonomy (NCBI): domain Eukaryota; kingdom Metazoa; phylum Chordata; class Mammalia; order Chiroptera; family Rhinolophidae; genus Rhinolophus; species Rhinolophus sinicus. The sequence continues at coordinate 115,097,754 of NC_142501.1, read as the reverse complement.
ATATATATAGAGAGAGAGAGAGAGAGAGAGAGAGAGAGAGAGAATGAATGGCGCTGCCGAGTGCTATCCAATGGGAAGGCAGGCATCTTCAATATGGGAAGCGACGCGTCAAACCTTAATAACGGTGACAAGTTTCAACTTGTTTAGTGCAGTCATTCAGGTGTAAGCTACAGTTAAGAAGAGAAGGTATGCTTTAAAGTGTGCCATAAATCATCCTCCATCATGATAACGCTCCGTGTCACACATTGCTTCTGATATATGGCAATTTCTGTCAAATAAAAACATTATGGTGTGTCCTCACTCACCTAATTCACCGGATCTGGCACCATGTGACTTCTGGCTCGTCCCCAAAGTCAAACTAATTCAGGACATGGAGGCAGCCAGGAAAGCGCAACTAAAGACACTCGTGAAAGAGGACTTCCAGAACTGCTTCAGAAAGTGGCAAGAATGCTGGGATAAGTGTGTTCAAAGTGAGAGGGAGTATTTTGTGAGGGATTAATGGCAATGCATCTTTCACTGTAATACGTTTTTTTAATTTAAACATTCACCGAATGTTTTGATCACACCTCGTGTATACATATGGACATATATGATATATATATATATATATATATATATATATATATATATATATATATATATATATATATATATATATATATATTACATATATCTCAGGCTTGAGATACAAGTTCCTTTCGAGCAGGAACTGAGTCTCTTTATATTTACTATGTCCCACATCACCAAGTACAATGTTAAGGCACCAGAAATGTGTGTTGAATTAATGTGTTCAGGAGAGAGGGAGTAAGTAAATGAATAAATGAAAAAATGAATGAATGGAGAAGTGAGCTTCAAGTCCTCTCTGATTGACCAATCTGCCTTTGCTCAGGGCAATATTTCTCTAAAAGAGGTCCTTCGCTCTTCTGCATTGAAGTCATCTGAAATGATTGTTTAACATTCAAATTCCTAGGCTCTACCCCCAATCTCTACTCAGACAGTGTGAAGTTTGGGCCGAGGAATCTGCATCTTAACCTGAACCTCAGGTGATTCTGATGGGGTAGTTAGGTAGATAGTAACGAGCAGGACAAAGAGAGACTTAGCCCCAGTTAGAAAACGCTTTGCTGCAGCTCCTACTTGGGTCAAGGCTTCTTGCAGCTGCCCAGCAGGATTCCAGGTTTGCACATACCTCTAAATCAAAGAGATACGTTGTTAAAAGTCAGAGAAAGGAGGAGGACATCCTGCTTATCCAAGTACACATCCTATTTGTGAGGACGACAAATACCTTACTAGCCCAGCAGAAGAACGAGGTACAATGTCATTCCTGGTAACAATTCTTTAGCACACAAATTTAACAGCCACTGGTTTATCGGAGTATGTTTAGGAGATCTTTTTTGAATGATTAATTGGAATAACGTGGACTAAGCACCACTCCCTTCCAAAGATTTTATAATTCAGCTCAAACTTTTAACAACCTGGATGGCATACTCTTTTGAGTAAGAAATCAAGTCTCCTGGAAGAAAGGAACTTCTAGTTTTTTGGCACCCAATGTTGGAAGTTACTTGGAATTGAAGTAAATTGCAAAGCCTATAACATTTGTATATTGTTATGCATTATCTATTCGTCCTGTAGCATTGGTTCACTTAGGAGTTTTATAACTTGCAGGGAACCCTGAGAGAAGCAACATTCTCAGGAAGAATCTATGGTAGCTTCTTAGTCTCGTCTTCAGTGGTCACCTGTGTGTGCTCACGAGAATACGTCATTAGTGCTCTCCTTTGTGTTCCTTTTTGAAATGTCTCTGGATGGGTGGCATAGGACACAGGGAACTTTTTCCAAATTATGTCGATGGTCACGCTCTGGAAGCAGCTTCTAAACTGAGCAAGAGATCCTTTAACTGCAGCCGGCAGAAAATCTCTCTGGGCATCTTCCACCTTATCGGTTCTTTTAATGGGAGATTCTAAAAGTGTAACAAACAGAAGGTGAACCCAGTAGGTCTACCATTCCAACTCAACTTTGCTTTTTTCTTGTCTCCTTTCCACAGTAGGGTGCTTCCTCTGTGAGTACCTAAAGCTTTGACTTCCACCTTCCCCAACAGGTACCACATGCAGTTTGTGAGCACTAGACTTTTAAGTCCCTTGACACAAAGAATTCCACTGAATTGGTTCTAAATGATTTGGTGTCTTTTCCCCTCATCCTCCACTTATATGGTATTCACTGAAATTCCATTCACTATTATGAGGACTACAAGAAACAGAGGACTAGGACCCCTTCTTCTGGAGTTCCCCATATTAATACTTTTCACCCAAGTTCCAAGTCTCATGTTCACTTGAGCTCTCCTCTCTCTCTCTCATCTTCTCCAACTTTTTAATTATCTTCATAGGTTTTTCTAGAATACTTTCTGGTCACCTTTTCTTGAAGAATTTTTCATCACTTCCGTTCTTTGCTGTTTCATTTCAGAAACGCGTGCGCACTCACGTGCACACACACTGTCGAGCAGGAGACCCTGCTCGCCGCCCCATTTTTCAGGCGGGGCGGCCTGCGGGGTCTCTGCTCCCGCTCCCCACACAAAAACGCAGGATACAGTGAAGCCAAAAAGGAACTCCCACGGAGCCATAGGTAGGGGAGTCATACCACTATGGTCTCACTGGAGGCTGGGCCCACTGGACGCGCGACCTGCCGTCCGCCTTTCCGCCAACCGACCGACCGACGACTCTCCTCCACTCTCTTGACTCTGTTCCTCTCCTCTCTTCCGCTCTTCTCGGCTCTCCTCTTCCGCTCTCTTCGGCTCTGCTCAGCTCCTCGGCAATCCTCGGCAGTCCTCGGCTCTCCTCCGTAGCCGTAGCAGTTATACCAGCGGCCAATCGGCTAACAGGCCACAGCCGATGGCCAATCAGCCACAGCCCACGGCCATCCACCACCCGAGCCAGCACCCCTTCACGTGAGGCCGAGAGCCTGTAAACTACTCTCTGGGGCTCTGGCCCCTCCCCCCCCACAAACACACACACACAATTTCCTGTGCTAACTCTGTGTCTAGGTGCCGTTTTACTGGGAAGTCTGTGTTTGACCTACCTTTCCATTATTCTACAATATACCACGTGCGAGGAGAAGCAACTATTTTCTTGTCCACTTCTTATTCTGGTCCACATGTCACACTAAAATGGAGCAAAAGAAAGGGTCTCAGCCAATATGAGTGCTTTCCTTTGGCGCCTTCTACCGGACACAGATAGTCACAGGCTGAGAAAATCAGATTAGACTTAATGAGCATCAGGAGGCCCACTGCATACCTGGAACTATTCTCAACAAATTGTTTCCTGCTGGAAAAATGCTTTATATCACTTCATGACAAATCTCTCCCAACTTCTAATGAGTATCTCAGAAGCAAAGGGGTCTTTCCTGCTACTTCCTTTCCATTTCCTTTGCAGTTTCATGAAGTGCCTGTTTTCTTTAGTCAAACAAGTCATGAGATTTACGGGGCCCTGTGACAACCAGCAAAAAACAATTAGAAAACCAAAGCCACATTTTGTCATTGTAACTAGCATCCAGCATAGTGACTAGCGGTCTGGAATTGGTTTGTTTTGTTTGTTTTGTTTTTGTGGCTTTTTGAATGAAATAATAAACAATATTTGAAGTGGAATATATGACACACAGATGTCTTTCTTTTAAGGAGAGAGACTTCTAGACTTGCCAGTCTGGGTGAGTAATGATTAATAAACTCCTGACTAAGAACTGTTTTCCCACCTCCAAAGTATTGAATCTGTTTAGACTAATGGGGAAAACACTGAAAAGAAAAATCAATAACAAACTCCTGCAAGAAGGAGTAAGGATTTTGTATTATAGGTTCTCCATGAAACTCAGGCTAAAACTGAAGAAATATTAGACTATTTCAACATTCTTCTTAAAATTGATCATTAAAATATTTGCCCAGTGTCACGGTTAATTTGGCTAGGACAGAATGCCAAGTTGTATGGTCACACACCAATCTGGATGTTTTTGTGAAGGTATATTTTAGATGTGATTAATATTTAAATCAGTACCTTTGAGTAAAGCTTACTACCCTTCATAATGCGGTGGGCCTCGTCCAGTTGAAGGCCCTAAGAGCAAAGACTGAAGTTTCCCAAAATGGAAGGAATTTTCTTCAAGACCGAAGCATAAAATCCTGCCTGTGTTTCCAGCCTGCTCCCTGTGTGATTCAGACTCAAGACTGCAACATCAAGTCTTACCTAAATGTCCAGCCTGCCAGCCTACCCTACTGATGATAGATAGATAGATAGATAGATAGATAGATAGATAGATGATGGATAGATAGATAGAAGATAGACAGACAGACAGACAGACACACAGACAGACAGTCTTCTATTGTGTTTTTCCCTTCGGGAGAACTTTGACTAATATACCCAGTACTGCACTTTAATGTATACTCCATATAACTGGATCTCAAACTTTGACACATAGCAGGATACACACCATTTAAATCATTGTCTCTGAGAACACAGCCCAGTGCATCTGTATACTAGATAATAAGTACACTCAGTTTAGAACTATGTGACGTGCATCACACCAGATTTAATGAAGGGCTTTTAGGTGCATGTTATAAGCTTATTATGTATGGCCCAGAAAAAGGGGAAGGAAATAACATTTAATTTACATTTACTAACTTTTAATAAACACCTGCTATGTGCCAGGTAGCAGACTGGGCTCTTCCAAGTATACCACCTTATATCCCATAGAATCCTCTTAAAATTATAGAATAGATGGAATTACCTCAGCGAGGTTAGGTGACCTGCTCAGGACAACCTTTCATGTGTTCATCAGGTATTGCTGAGCAGCTGCTTTTGGTCAGGCACTTTGCGTGGCTCTGGGCCCAGAAAAGTAAACGAGAGACATGGTCTCCTCATGGAGCTAAAATTCTACAGAGTACAACCAATAACAGTCAAGTGAACAAGAAGTGAATAACATTGTAGGGAATGAAAAAATACTGAGAAGGAAATGAGCAGGACGAAGTGACATGGATCCAATGCTACGTCGGTCAGAGAAGGTTAAATGTAAGCTCACTGAGATCTGAAGGAAGTCAAATGAAGAATGAAGGTGGGGGGGTCGGGTGGCATCCTCGGCATTGCTGGACGGGGATGCCATCAGACCTGCTTTTGTATGTTCCAGAAGGAAACTCAAGGCGCCTGACATGGGGATGTCAAGTTTGGTGTAATCAACACATCGATGGGATTTAAAGACAAGGGAATGACAAGATCACCTGGCGAGAGACTCAGAGGGTAGAGCCCGGACGGAGCCCTGAGGACTCCAGCCATTAGAGGGCAATAGGAGGAGTGCCAGCAAGGATGCTGAGTAGAAGGGGCCACTGAAAATGGCAGGAGGAGAACCAGGAGAGATGAGTGTCCCAAAAGCCCAGCTAGTGCGACTGTCTAGGATCCAGATCTGATTCTGCATCCATGCCTTACCATTCCCTGAGTTTTAGCTACATCACTCCAGTTTCTGCCTGCATCATCACTTGACCATCTTCCCTGTGTATGTGCAAGTGTGTCCCCAAATCTCCCTCTGCTTATAAGGATGCCAGTCATCAGATTTAGGGCCCACCCTTATTCAGTATGACCTCCTCTTAACTTGATTACATCTGCGAAGACCCTATTTCCAAATAAGGTCATAAGGGGGTCAGTGTTTCAACATATTTGGGTGAAGGGACACAATTCAGCCCACCACAGAGGGAATAGTAGTTTTCTATTACAAAGTTTCTGTGGATTAGGAGTTCACGCACAGGTAAGATCAGGGTGTCATCGGGCTGAAATCTGGGGCTGTGGTTCTCATCTAAAGATCCTCTTCCAAGTTCACTGGTTGTTGGCATAATCGAATTCCTTGTGGTTGTAGGGCTGAGGTCCCAGTGTTTTTTCTGTCTGTTGGTCAGGGGTCAGCTATATCTTCAAAGTCAGCAGGAGCACATTACTCCGATGCTTCACCTTGTAAAGGCTTGCCTGGTTAAGGCAGGCCCTTCCAGGAATCTGTTTTGATTTGTTCAAAGTCAACTGGTTAGTAATCTAGTCATGGGAATAACATCTCATCATATTTCCAAGTTCCACCCATACGCAAGGGGTGGGAGTCATCTTAGAATTCTGCCTACTACAGAAGAAGCTTCTTTTAACCCCAGGAAGATTTAGAATTAAAGCATGCGTTAAATCTTTAAGAGTTATGTGTTTTGACTTTTTTTTTTTACGTTAAGGAGTGTGCATATTTGGTATTTATGTAGTTGCAATGTTTAAGAAAATTTGCCTAATTGGACCAAGAAGTCAGCCTTATAATTCCCATCTAAAATCATCTAATTGTAATCTGATTGTAAATGTATTTAAGTTGAAACATTCTAGTATCTTCAATGTTAGGAGAATTTAAGAATGAGCCCTTTTCACAGTTACTATATCGTGTCTGAGTTCTTTATACGGTTGAGCTTTTCTGAGTTGAAGGGATGCCATTTCTGACTTCTTCCATCTGCGCAGAGAAATCTGTACTCTTCACTGAGGTTGTAGCTAACTTCTTCAGCCTTGATTAGATTCTTAATTTTTAAAGCTTTTTTTATCCTAATATCTGCTATCTATTTCCTGACCCTAGTCCAGGAGAGTGGGGCCTGGTGGGGCGTGCTCAAGGAAGACTTTCTTTCTTTTTTTAACTTTTATTTATTTTAAGTGTGTTTTTCCAGGACCCATCAGCTCCAAGCCAAGTAGTTGTTTCAATCCAGTTGTGGAGGGCGCAGCTCACAGTGGCCCATGCAGGGATCGAGCCGGCAACTTTGCCGTCAAGCATACCGCGCTCTAACCAAGGGAGCTAACCGGCAGCCCCAAAGAAGGCTTTCTTAAGGAAATGATGTTTCATCTGAGACTGGATAGATGAGTCAGTTTGGGCCAGGCAGGAGAAGTGGGGAAGAGCATTTTGCTGACTGACTCACTCATTCTGAGTTCCAGCTCTGGGGCAGCAGCTCGAAAGGCGCCAGGGACACACAGGGAGGAAGCAAATCATCTGGCTGCAGAACGAGAGCCCGAGGGGCAGCCTCCCCACAGCAGAAGCGCTGGCAGAAACCATGGATTCCCCGCTGAGCCCTTCCCTCACCCACTGTCCAGACTCAGGCAGGTGCAACATCTGAGCTTCCACCAGCTTTGATCCTTATGATTCTAGAAGGCGAGTAAGGCAGGTGTTATCCGTTTTTCAGATGAGGACACCGATACTCAGAGAAGTGAAGCAACTATTAAATGGTGGCGAGAGGATCTGAGCCCAAGTCTTGAGACTGCTGGCTGTCTTTCCTGCTTAGCTGCCAAACTCTTAACGATCATTTTTATGGCTTATCATCGAAAAGCTTGTCTTTTTACAAAAAGCATCTATTGCATGAAATAGTATGCAAAAAAATTACTCTATTGTTGCAAATTACTGATTAAGATGTTATCTGTGACAAATGAGGGAAAGTAAAAGAGGAACCCATTCAAATGTCAGAGATCTGGATCTAGAAGAACTGGGAAAGAAAACAGAAGTTTCCCCCCGACCCCCAAAAAACTCATGAATTTTATTTTTTCTTGACCTGAAATCTGCCAGTCACATCTCCCAAGGGTTTCTCTCAACTCCTTGGCTTCCAATGGGCCATTTTTGTGATGTTGGGGAGACAAACAGTCAACTGCCAAAAAACCTGGGAAAGAGTTTTCAGCCTCAGGTGCTGAGGGAAACGCAACGGAGCAACTGACCTGAAACTTAGTCAAAGAGACACTGAAAGTAGGAAAACCACACCTCCAAAACCATCTTGGAGTCTGGGGGCTGTACCCTCCCAAAACTGAATAGATGACAATCAGAATGGGGGGGGTGGCAGGGCAGAGGAAGTCCACTTTGGATCATATGGAAGAAGTCTAGCTACCCTGAAGCAGCCATGTGCATGGAGTGGGAGGTATACAGGGGGGAAAGAGCCGACGGAGCCCCAGCCCTTTGAGTCTTCCCAGGTTTTGAGATGCCATCTGACTGCCGAAAGAATTCAGTCAAGAACCGCCAAGCAGAGCCCGACTAACTCCCACATTCATGAGCAAAATAATTGTTACTGTTTTCTCAAAAGTTCAGAAATAACAGAAGTAAAACCAACAAATCACCAAAGTAGTGATTAGTACAAGGTTATTGGGTTCACACCAAAAGACAGTTTGCAAAGTAAGAACATTTCAAACCCAAACATGGAATATTGCTATAAATCTCACAGCTTATAGAGTGAGAAAGCAGTGACTGTTCTTCACAGGGATTGGTTATTACATTAGAATTTTCTTAAATGACAGGGAAATAGGTCAGCAGTTACCTCATATCAACCTTGGGAAAGAGTTCAAGTTTTGCTTCTGATTTCCAGAGGCATAAGCAAGAAATGAACCAGGTCAAGTTAGACTTGCAAAATCAGCTAAATTAAGCTTTGCTGGTATGACTAAACTAATTTTATCTGCTCAGGGAATTTTCAAGGTTGGTCTCTGTTTGTTTTTTATTTTAACAGTTTTAAGCCAAAAATTGTGTGGTTGGGAGGGGGGTTGTTATACAGCAATAGATAATTGGACAACTGTTAACCTCCGCCATATCCCAAACACACACACACACACACATTTGATAATTAAGAAGCATTTATTGATTGATTTCAATGAGAGAGCCACTGTTCTATGCTCTGTAGCTATAAAGCTGGGGTAGAGATGGGGGTGAGAATCTCAATACGTGATTTCTCCCTAAGTCGCTTACAGAATAGAAAGAAAAAAGATCAAAACAAACAAACAGAACAAAGCCCCATGGGTGCAAGGTTGTAAGCACAGCAATCAAAGCCTGCTAATGTTATTATAGACACACAGGGATGGGGCACCCGACCCAATCTGAAGAATGGCTGGAGGAGGTTTCAGCTGAGCTGAGCCTCAAAGAACAAAAGGATAGAAGCCAGGAACAGAGGAAGGGAATGGAAGTGGGCAGACAGCATGAGAAGGGTAGCAAGGAAAGACATACACGCAGTGTGACAGGGACAACACTGCAAGGTGACTGGAAATGACACGGGTGCGGTGGGCATGAATGCGTAAGCTGGTAGGAGATGGGGATCGAATCTCCCAAGGGCATCTCAGCAGGGTACCAGCATGGTCAGGTCTCAGTTTGGAGCAGACCTCTTTGGCATTGGCTATGGAATGGCTGAGGCAAAAGAAGGTCGGAACAAGACGCACAGGTTGAGAAAGCATCAATGGGAGCTGGGGCCAGTGTGCGTGGGAGCTGGCTTTTATCATCTCACAGAAGACAATTAAGTCCCCAGGAATTTGGGGGAGAGACTGTGAAACCTTGGATAGCTTGAAATCATCCACAGTAGGAATATTTGCTCTACAGAAATTAATAATTGCTGTAAAGCAAGGCTTCCCTCCAGAGCAGGTGGTTAACCATTTACCAGCACATCACTGATGGAAGTAGAAATGCTAATAGATTCCAGAAAAGTTAAGAAGTAACAAGGGGCAAGCCTTGATGATTAATTCACTATGGGGGAAGAGTCAGAGGTGCTTCCAAATTTCTAATGTATACAAATGGGTGAATGTGAATGACGTGAGTTGCGATGGAGAATAGCGAGGAGAAGACAGTTTGGCCAAGATAATGAATTTCGGGGTTGTAACATGTTGATTTTGAGATGCCAGCAAGCAATTGATTGCAGACATCTGAAGCTTGGAGGAGGGTATGCGAAGGCCATGAGGGTCAGTGAGATTGTCCAGGGTGGGGAAGGAGAGCATAGAAGCATTAAGCATTAAAGGGTGCTGAGGGGGAGTGTCAGGAACACAAAGATTTCAGCTATGAGCGAGCTCTCAGATGGGGCATTCGGAGCAGCGGGGAAAGCACAGAGCATGTGATCACAGGTATCAAATGCAGCAGAGAGGGTCAATAAAATAATTCAACGGTAAGTACCTGTAAGTGATGCGTCCCATTTCACCATCTTGAGGTATAAAAAGTGGCATTTCGGGGCCGGCCCGGTGGCTCAGGTGCTTAGAGCTCCATGCTCCTAACTCCGAAGGCTGCCGGTTCAATTCCCACACGGGCCAGTGGGCTCTCAGCCACAAGGTTGCCAGTTCAATCCCTCAAGTCCGGCAAGGGATGGTGGGCTCTGCCCCCTGCAACTAAGATTGAACACGGCACATTGAGCTGAGCTGCCACTGAGCTCCCGGATGGCTCAGTTGGTTGGAATGCGTCCTCTGAACCACAAGGTTGCCGGTTCGACTCCTGCAAAGGATGGTGGGCTGTGCCCCCTGCAACTAGAAAAATGGCAACTGGACCTGCAGCTGAGCTGTGCCCTCACAACTAAGACTGAAAAAGGACAACAACTTGACTTGGGGAAAAAAAAAAAAAAAAAAAGGTCTGGAAGTACACAGTGTTCCCCAATAAAGTTCTGTTCCCCTTCCCCAATAAAATCTTTAAAAAAAAAAAAAGTGGCATTTCTTTAGTATTCAAACACCCAATCCTCTAATTATCAACCACCCATCCTAACATTCTTAGGGTTTCTACCTCATATAAAGTCAGACATGCTTACACGGTGTAGATATCTGTTCCAGAAAATGAATATATTACATCTATTACCGTGTTTCCCCGAAAATAAGACCTATCCAGACAATAAGCTCTAATGCATCTTTTGGAGTAAAAATTAATATAAGACCCGGTCTTATTTTACTATACTATAAGACCAGGTCTTATCTAACATAATATAAGACTGGATCTTATATTAATTTTTACTCCAAGAGACGCATTATCGCTGATTAACCGGCTAGGTCTTATTTTCAGGGAAACACGGTAGTTCTGTTTCTCTGAAGAACCCTGACTAATACAAACAAAAAGCCTAAACTGAAATTAAGTTAATTTGGTGACTACTGAAATAGGACACCAAACACAATGAACCAAAAGGAATTCACGTTTTTTTTAGAGCTAGACGGAAGCTAAGAGTTCACCTGTCCTGGCCTCTTTACCTCCCTGATAGAGAGGTAAGTCCCAGGGTACTCTGCCCCTTCCTGCGTCTCAGGCTGGGCCCAGGTAGCCTGACACCCAGGCCTGTGTCCCCCACTCCACCAGGGACTTCTGAGAAGAGAGATGTCTCATTGTGGAAAAAATAAATGAGATGGAAAACAGACAAATCACGTGTGTGTCAACACTGACAGGTGAATTATTTAATTAGAAGCAAGAACCTATGCAGAAAATGAAGTACTGAGACTATTTCTCACTCCTCAAACATACATAGAAGATAATGACAATACTTTTCAGACCATGACAAAGAATTGTGATATCATGATTATTTTTCCAAATCACTGGCTCTGGCTAATTAAGACTTTAACAGAAAATTTTGCTCCAAGAACTCAACAGTTTTACAGCAAAACAGGGAAACAAAGATTTAATGTTAACTCCATGTTCTGCCTTGATTTGATAGAAAGATGGCAGGCACTAAGACAGCTTCTCTGTATACGCAATGGGAAAGGAGTAGGAAGCCATTAATAAGTAGTATTATTACTATGGTATTCCTATTTAATATTCACAGAGGACCAACAATCCCCTAAAGGATAAATACCCAACTCCTTCCCAATGAGTTTATTGTTTCATGATTTAGGGACATAGGATGAAGGAGAGGAACAAGGACCACACACACACACACACACACAAACACACACTCTCTGGCGTTTCATAAAGCGGTGCCATTTTCCCTGGGATTCAAGATACTTGGCTGAATCTGCTGCAAATTGGCGGCAGTTGAGAGTCTACTCCCAGAGCCTCTTTCTGATGGAGGCCTCGACTATACACCTCACTCCTCATACTGTACAGGCAGATGCTGCATATCAGTAAGAGGAAATCAGTCTGAGTCCCTCTTTCCAATTCATTCAGGTGTATATCTAGAAGTGGGATTGCTGGCTCATGTGGTAATTCTGTTGAACTTTTCGAGGAACCCATCCTCAGAATATTTGGAGTCAATGGTGAACTGAATCTAAAGCTCAAAGGAAGCCCAGACCAGCTCAGCTACTGAGTAGATGTTGGCCCAACAGGAGAAGGGACATATCCTTTCTGGGACAATATGATTATTTACCTCAGGCTCTAATGTTCTTTTTGGTGTTTTTCTGCAACTCGACTGAAGTATAATTTACATGCCACAAAATTCATCCATTATAACTGTAAACTCAGTGATTTTAATTACACTAATAGTTGTGCAGTCATTACAATCCAGTTTTAGAATATTTTCATCACCCCAAAAATACCCTCGAGCTTGTTTGCAGTCAAAGCTACTCCCAGCACCAGCCAAGCCCAGGTCTGCTTTCTGTCTCTGTTTCCCTTTTCCAGACATTTCATATCTATATATATACAATCATGGTCTAGGTAGATCTTTTGGATCTGGTGTCCCAAGTATGAATATTAGTTTACTAGCTCAGATGTACATAAAAATATTACATAGCTTTACTTTCCACTCAGCCCGTGCCAGGAGGGATGTAGGGAGATCCACTGTCAGGCATCACTGCGGCCTGGAGTGGAGGTTCTCCTTCTCTAGGGTCTTGCAAAAATCTAGAAGGGCCTTCAGTACCATTGGAATCAGGACCACTTGTTCTTCAGCCCATTCATCTTGCTGCTGATACCCTCATTACCCAACACAAGGGTTCTTCTAAGGAGAAGGCAGGCTGCTCTATTATTTCCAGTGACAAGTGTGGACTCCAGAATCTGCCAAAACTGTGGGGCCAGGTTCTCTAGATCTAATAGATGCATCACACAGCTGTGTGACACCAAGAGCTTGCCTGGTGCGGCAGGGGCTCAGGAGACCACCAATCCCCACCCCTTCCACTCTAGAGTAGTCATTCTTCTCTCCAACTGCTGAAAAGCCCCCTACCCCATCCAGCCTATCTCCCCTTTCCCCACCATGACACCTGGGATATATAAGGTGTTTAGTGAGAATGAGCTCTCTCAAAAGGATGGTGCAAATGCCCTTGAAGTAGGAAACACAGGGATTAGCTGCCTTCTTCAAACAGAAGGAGCTAGGGGGTGGGGAGGAGCACAGAGATCATTTACATAAACGAAGGAGTACCTCCCTAAATACCCTACCACAAAACCACATCAGCGAACAGCTAAAAGCAAGGTACAGTTTCAGTTTTCTTAGGGGCACTTAGAGTCCATCTACTCGTGGAAGTGTGACAGAGGAATGAGGTACCGCCTGGACTAGTCAGGCTGAGAAACAAAGCCGGCTCTAACACTAGCAATCTAATAATACAATTAACACTGCACCAGGCATTGTTCTGAGCATTTTACATGCATTCTTCCTTTAATCCTCACCAGGACACGAGGCAGTAGGTGCTGTAGATTTCAAGCCTTTGCAGCAAGCTCTGATTCAGAATTCAGAATTGTTTGGATGTTAGCAAGGTAACACATGCCTGTAATTTATATAACATAACTCCCCAAGAGGTTCTGAAGCAGTTCTCATACAAACTAGCCAATGTGCCTTCAGGGAAACAAATAATCACAAGTGGTCTAAAGCCTGTAAAAGGCTTTATGTACATCAGTTTAGGTCAGGTTTTGTCTTTAAGTGAATTAAGAAAGGGTTTGGTTCTCGGAACTTTTTGTTATTGGGGATCCGTATAGTCCTGCCCCCATTTTACAGAGAGCGAATGAGGCACAGCACCAGCGTGTAATTTGTCCAAGGTCACATAGCTGCATAGTAAGAAGTGGTGGAGGTGCTCAATGCCTCAGAGGCCCTTCCTGCTGGGAGCAAGGAGGTGGAGAGAAAATTCCCTTGACCACTTTCTGTACCAGAAACTCATCCCCAACCTTCCCACTCTGTAGCATGGGCAGCATTGCATATGAGCTTCCTCCAGTCCCACCCCCCTATCCCCTCCCCCCTCCCCAGCTTCTCTCATACTCAGTTCATCTTACCTTACTATGGTTTAAAATAGAAGAAAGCCCAGTGGAGTGTGACTCAGCCCAGGCACGCCTACCAGGCCCAGGAGGGGCGCTCTGGAAGTGAGTCTGGGGGCAGTTACTAACTCGCTAGCTGCCCCTGCTCTGCTCCCGGGGGTTAACCTCAGGGTGGTGTGAAGGGCCAGGCAGGAGGAGCCGGCCCGGAGCAGGCGGTCTAGATAGCGAAGCAGAATCCTGCGGGATCTTTCCAGGATGCCAGGAAAGGGAGCATATGCCTCTTGCCACTTGTATTAGGATTCCCCCGCATCCCCGTGCCTGCGGCTCATTTCCATCTCATCAGTGAGCAGCGTGGATGCTCATCCACACGCTGCTTATTCCCACTGATTTCAGCAGCGTCAGCTCCTTCATTCCAAAATCAAGGCTTCCAGGTATGACGTCCTTCTTGGTCTTCAGCGCAAACCGGCTCCCAGACACTCTTCCAGACCACCTGCAACCCCGCCCTAATTGCTGTTTTCCAGTCTTGCTCGAGGGTCCCATTGCCTGCCTGGTGCTCCGACCGCTGAGATCAGATGACTTCTGCGTCAGGTGTGCTCGTTCCTGCTCACCGTGCTTACACTGCAAACTCGCGCGGTTCTCCCTCCTTCCTCGTCTTGTTTCCTTCCTTTTAATTCTGACAAATCCGGAAGCATCTTCCCTCCTCTGGTCCAGTAGAGCAATACCCCTGCTTCCCAGGTACAATCCAGGTCAATGCAGTAATCCCCCTGCCTGGGGCAGCTGACACATCCAGGAACAAAACCAGGTGTTTTGTTCCCTGGTAACAAAAGCGGAGAAAGCATCCTGCAGCCTTTTTGTTTAGAATTAAAGGTCTATTTTAAGCGTAAAATCAGGTGGAAAGCCATGCCGTGCTCAGTTACCTATATCCAGATGTAAGGCTTTTAATAGAGATCGACGCCTAGTTCCAAGGATGCTTGGGACCATCCTCCTCTTGCCACGGGGTGCAGCGACCCCCTGTGGATATGGCTTTATATAGGGATCCCCGCGGGGAAGAACGACTCCGCACACATGGTTTAATTAATAATTTATTTTGATTAACGCCGTTCGTCACGGTTATCACACTGACACCTTGGCGCAATCCTCATTATCCCGGTCGGCGCCTAGAGCCAGCGGGAGTCCGCACAGGGAAGAGGGGCGGAAGGACACTTGGGGCAGGGCCGTCGGTGGGCTGGGACCTTCGGAGGGCGGGGCCTGTCGGGGGCGGGGCGGCCTGTCGGGGCGGGGCCTGTCGGGGCGGGGCCTGTCGAGGCGGGCCTGTCGGGGCGGGTCCTGTCGGGGCGGGTCTGTCGGGGCGGGTCCTGTCGGGGCGGGCCTGTCAGGGCGGGCCTGTCGGGGCGGGTCCTGTCGAGGCGGGCCTGTCGGGGCGGGTCCTGTCGGGGCGGGTCCTGTCGGGCGCGGGTCCTGTCGGGGCGGGTCCTGTCGGGGCGGGTCCTGTCGGGGGCGGGGCGGCCTGTCGGGGCGGGGCCTGTCGAGGCGGGCCTGTCGGGGCGGGTCCTGTCGGGGCGGGTCCTGTCGGGCGCGGGTCCTGTCGGGGCGGGGCCTGTCGGGGGCGGGGCGGCCTGTCGGGGCGGGGCCTGTCGAGGCGGGCCTGTCGGGGCGGGTCCTGTCGGGGCGGGTCCTGTCGGGCGCGGGTCCTGTCGGGGCGGGTCCTGTCGGGGCGGGCCCTGTCGGGGCGGGTCTGTCGGGGCGGGGCCTGTCGGGCGCGGGTCCTGTCGGGGCGGGTCCTGTCGGGGCGGGCCCTGTCGGGGCGGGTCCTGTCGGGGCGGGGCCTGTCGGGCGCGGGTCCTGTCGGGGCGGGCCTGTCTGGCGCGGGGCCTGTCGGGCGCGGGGCCTGTCGGGGCGGGCCTGTCGGGGCGGGGCCTGTCGGGGCGGGGCCTGTCGGGGCCGAGGCCTGTCGGGGGCGGGGCTCGGGACAGTCCCCGCCGCGGCGGGGAAGCCCACACGGCAGTCAGCTGAGCGTCGCTGGGCGGGGTCGCAAGGCGGCAAGTCAGCCCGAGGCTCCCCGAGTCCCCGCCGCCGCTCTCCCGCGTGTCCTCTGGTCCGCGTTTGCATCCGGGTACCGAGCCTCCCCCGGCGGGCACGATGCCGAGGAAGCAGTGACCGGGAAAAGGCGGGAGCGCGCGCGCGCGGGGTGATCCGGGGCCGGGGGCGGGTAGGGGTTGGGCGAGGCGGTGGCTCCTTCTCTATCTACCCTGGAAGCTGTTCCCGCAGACCCCTTCCCTGCCATCCTGAGCCAGTAGGGGAGTGGGTGGCGAGGGGTGGGGCGTCCCCTCCTGTGGGAGGGTTTCCAGTTCCCGGCGGATCCTCACCTGGTGGGAAAGGGCCGCGAGGGCGGCCATCCCTGAGCGCCCTTCCCCCCTCTGCACCGGCCTGGCTGGCGGCAGGTGACTTTCCTCTGTAGGTCGCAAACGTGGTTTAAAGTGATACCCTCCCGCGGGTTGGGAATCACTGTGCAGCTAGTGCCTCATTACAAGGGAAGTGGTTAAGGGTACACCTTTGGGAGACGTGAAAAACTGAAAACTACTCTAGCTTTAGGAAACGGCCCAGGAACACTGGAGAACAAATGACTTCTCTCAGGTGGTGGGATACTGAACAGCCACCTGAAAGGAATCTTCATAAACCGTTGTGTCTAGTACGTGTGTGTGTGTGTGTGTAAATGTGTATATACATACTTTTATACTTGTGTTTAGACAGAGAATGTGAATGTTTCATGAGGCTGAGGAATTGCTTTTACTGTTGGAGATGTGTAAGCTGGAGACAATAAACATGGAACAGAGAAAATGAAACCAGGTTCGTCTGCCTCCTCCACCAGGAAAACTGTTGTACGGAAATGTGTGCCACAGACATATTTAAGGAAAACCAAAGCTGTAGGCCCGTAAGGTGGTGGTAGGACATGGAAAGCCTGAGATCTGGTTCAGCAAGTGGCAATGTGAATGGCAAACCCCCCTTGCTCTTTGTCTAGGGGCCAGGCTAACCCTCAGGCCCTGCCCAGTCTGTAGTCAGCTGGGAGACCCTGAGGAGGCCGGGCCAGGGACCGCCCTGGAATGGACTACCCTGGAGAGAGGAGACAATGATTAGAGTCTTTGGGATGAACGGTCCGCTTTTCTACTGGGACGGTTTCAGTAGTTCTTTAGATATTGTGAACAGCATTATAAAAGTAGTGTCTTTTTGTAATTGACCTCAGGTTGCATCTTATGCTATGGAATCCAAATAAACCCTCTAAAAACCAAAAGAAACTTATTGTTGAAAGGAACTGGTCATTGTATTTATTATCTTACTGTGGAAGCCCCCCATTTAAGTAGATCTCCGAGCCCTGCTTCTTGGGAGTTTTCTAGATACTTGAACTGTGTGATATGTTCTTTGGAATCTATGGAACAGTAAATACAAAGGAAAAGGAAAAAAGTAAACTTTGTCTTTTTGAAATTAACATCTATTTCATGCAGAAAAAAATATATTACAAGTTTTCATTGTTTTCACTTTGATGTGCATGAGGATTGAATAACAGAATATATGTTATGAAATGATGTCCAGATACCTTTGCATTAAGTTGGTGCAAAAGTAATTGTGATTTAAAAGGTTAAAAATGACAAATAGACATATGAAAAAATGCTCAACATCACTAATCATCAGAGAAATGCAAATCAAAACCACAATGAGATATCACCTCACCCCAGTCAGAATGGCTATCATCAACAAGACAAATAGTAACAAATGTTGGAGAGGCTGTGGAGAAAAAGGAACCCTCATACACTGTTGCTGGGAATGCAGACTGGTGCAGCCGTTATGGAAGGCAGTGTGGAGGTTCCTCAAAGAATTACGAATAGAATTGCCATATGATCCAGCAATCCCTCTCCTGGGTATCTACCCAAAAAATCTGAAAACATTTAGAGATAAAGACACATGTGCTCCAATGTTCATTGCAGCTTTGTTTACGGTAGCCAAGACATGGAAACAACCAAAATGTCCTTCGATAGATGAATGGATAAAGAAGTTGTGGTATATATACACAATGGAATACTATTCAGCAGTAAGAAAAGATGATATAGGAACATTTGTGACAACATGGATGGATCTTGAGAGAGTAATGCTGAGCGAAACAAGTCAGACAGAAAAAGCAGAGAACCATGTGATTTCACTGATATGTGGTATATAAAACAAAAACAACAAAAGAACAAGACAAACAAATGAGAAACAGAAACTCATAGACACAGACAATAGTTTAGTGGTTGCCAGAGGGTAAGGGGGGCGGAGGGTGGGGGGTGGGAGATGAGGGTAAGGGGGATCGAATATATGGTGATGGAAGGAGAACTGACTCTGGGTGATGAACACACAATGGGATTTATAGATGATGTAATACAGAATTGTACACCTGAAATCTATGTTATTTTACTAACAATTGTCACCCCAATAAATTTAATTAAAAAAAAAAAAAAAAAAAAAGAATGCGAAAACCTCAATTACTTTTGCACCAACCTAATAGTAATATAAAAAACAGTACTGATTTTCAAGGTAAGTTTTAAAAGTTGAATTTAAGAATCTGGAAGTGAATGCCGTAGAACTGTAGTAAAACTCATAATACTAGCGTGTGGGTTTGTCACCTACACAGCAGGAAGTGTTTCATTAGTGTTAGACTTTAAAATACCTTCTTAAACTATATTTTCATATCATTTCAACAAACATTTCCTGAGGGCCTGCTGTGTGCCAGTATCTGGGAAGAATGAAATAGAGACCATGGCCTAAGTTGGACAGGAAGATGGACGGGCATGGGGTGAACACTTTGCAGAAAAGGACCAGGGAGGTGGAACACAGGTGGAACGCGCTATTGGGTACACAGAGGAAAGGACGGGACATCTCCTTGAGCTGGACATTGAACTGTCCAGTGGCTGTTTGTCAGGGCAAAAGGGGGCCATTCATTTCAAGCACAGGGCAGAACACAGATACAAGGGCGTAGAAGCAAGAGTGCAGGGAACTGTGAGCTCTGTAATGTCCTCTGGGTGTGAGTGGCATGGCGACAGGAGATGATATTGGTGATTAAGTGACAGACAGATCCTGAAAGGCCCTATTTGTCTCTCAGGAAGGAGCTGGACCTCTGTCTTGTATGGGAAGGGTTTTAAGCAGCCAGATGAGCTCATGTTGGGGAAAGAAACAGTGGGCTGAGAGGGAAAGATCTGAGAGTCAGACTGTGTAGGAGGCTATGAAATTTCATTCAGCAAGTATTTGTTGGACCCCCAAATATACCAGGTAATGTTCTAGGTGCTGTGGACAAAATAGGCAGAAATCCTGTACTCTGTAGAGTGCAACGTTGATATCTATAGTCCAGACAATACAAGAAGGGTCTGACCTAAGCTGGCGAGGATGGAGAGGGGGCAGAAGTGACAGCCTTTGGTGACCCATTAGTGACCCATTAGACTTAGAGGAAGAGGAAATGGGAAGAATCAAACACAACTCCCAGGTTTCTGCCTGGATGATGAGGTGAAATCTATTTCCATTTTCCGTATATTAGCCAATTACAAAATCAGAATACCATTTCTGGCATAAAAGATGAGCGTTGTTTTTATCCCCCTAGAAGGATACGTAGTTAGAGTTATTTCCCCAGGATGGGGATGGGTTTAGTTGATGCAGTCTTGGAATGTTGTAGTCACACAACAGCCTAGCCAACTGTCCCCCCGTGTCTTTCCTTAAGGAAAGAAGAGTCTGTGAGACTGTGCCTTTCTGGGACTTTGTTCCATCCTCAAGTTTACACCTTAGGTCTCTCTGTCTGGTCCCCAAAAGAAGGTTTGCAGCCAAAGACGGGTATGATATCTCACAGGAGATACAACCTAAGCCAGGCGGAACCGAGTGGGGACCCCCAATGAGCTGCCTTAGAAAAATATGGGAAGGGGCCTTGCCTCCCCTTCCCCCTGCCTGGGAAAAGCTGTTGCCGGCTCTGGCTTTTCCCTGGCACCTGTTTGTGAGAGAAGTTACAAAAACAATAAAGATCAGTTCTCTCCACTTAGCTCAAGGGCACTGTTACAAAATAACCTTAATTAGGACATTGTGGGACCTTGTGCTTCAGCTGTTGACTGACAAGGGGTACATACCTTAATTAGGACATTGTGGGACTTTGTGCTTCAGCTGTTGACTGACAATGGGTGATTGAGATAAATGTTTTTCTGTTATGATGTGTGAGTTTCAGAGACTGTGTAAGAAACAAGGTTGGTTTCTCTTGTTTTTGTATACCTATTCAATAAAAACCCCCAGTAGGCCTTATTCTGGGCTCCAGTCCTCTGAGACTGAGAGACCCCTGGCCTTCAGAGAGATTTAACTGCATTAAGTCTCTGTTTGTTTCTTTCTTAAAAACTTAACCCAAACCGCCCCTTCTCGCACTCTCACTGCCCCTGTTGCGCTGGATGCGACAGAATGTCACTCAGCTTCCTTGTGAACCCAAACCGGAATTTGCCAATAACCAGCTTTTGTCTCCGATCACCAAATAGGTTTTCACTGTTTAAAATTTCTTCATTCACATGGGGACTGAACCTATGAATACTTAATCAGCAAATTTGGAGAATCAACCACAACAGTGTAGGGTTAGACTTATTCTGTATTATTGTGCTTCCCGGAAAATAAGACCTAGCCGGACAATTAGCTCTAAAGCGTCTTGTGGAGCAAAAATTAATATAAGACAGGTATTATGTTAGATAAGACCGGGTCTTATAGTAAAATAAGACCGGGTCTTATATTAATTTTTGCTCCGCAAGATGCATTAGAGTTGATTGCCCGGCCAGGTTTTATTTTTGGGGAAACAACGGTATTCCCACTGGTCCAATGTCTAGTGGGTGGAAGTCAGTATAAGGCAGATTTAAGTTCAATACAAAATGACTTTCTGACAATCAGAACCATCCTGTAATATAATGGGCAGTTGCCTGCTAAGGTCATTGCTCATAGTTTCTGTCATTGATGTCATTTACGCCTGGTCTATATGACCATCTGCTGCAAAAGCCAGACAAGACTTATTTTTTCTTATTTTTCTTTTGTTCAAGACCAGGGTTAAATGTCTGATCCGCCATCTTGGGCCTCCAGAGCCAGAATAAGGAGTTGGACTGGATCATTTTAAAGCCCAACTCAGGGATGAGATTTAAGCTCATGCCTACAAAGTCAAGCCATTGCTATAACTACAAGTAGTTAAGCAATTCCAGAGTTTATTATTCTGGAGTTAAGAATGATAAAAATATATAATCGGGAATTCAAATAGTGGATCTGGGAATAAAATCCCCGAGATTTTGCTTTTGATCTTTGGACCTTCTATGTAGCTCTCTTTCTTCCTCATCAGGGAAATCTTGACAAATCCCGTGTTAAATTAATTCAGCCTTCTGTAGTTAAATATCACCTTTGCTTGTGAATGACACATTTCAGATCCACATTAGTTGGACTTTTATGGAAAAATCTGGAATCAGGTAGAACCTTGGAATAAATGGCTTAGTGCCAATTTCCATAACCTTTGAAGATGTGTTCAAGGATGTATAATACATCTCTGTTTCATTGAATGTAGCTCAAGGTGTTGTCAAAAACAGGGTAAGTACTCAGCTTCTTCTAAGTGGCATTCTAGCAAGAGACTTTTCACATATGCACTGTACTGTGATAATTCATAATGAGGCCCCTTGAAATATTCTAAAATCATAAAGTTCTCTTTGAGTCACCACAAGTCAGTTAAATTGCTGTTAGTAATATTTTGGTACTAATTTACATGCTTATCATTTTGGTATTTACATACTTATATTCAGCATACAGGCTAACTGTTTATTTACTGTGACATCTGCATTACCAAATAAGTTTTCCTAACAGTGCTGAATAGCAAAGGCTTTACTATAACTAGGATAGGCATGTGTATTATTAGTGTGAGAGGGTGGCATGGCCCTGAGGCTGTTAGGGTGCATGTGTTGAATGGTATGGGTTGGACTGTGACCTTATTAGAAGCTTAAGAACACTTTTTGAGCTGAAAAGTACTGTAATGACCATTTGCTAGATAAGTCACATTTGCTAACCATCACAAGAGGTCAGGTGACATCTGGAGGTCACACATCTGGTTATTGGCACCCAGTGTTTATTCTACTGTCTCCCTTAGTATAACCCTATTTTTTTCCTGGTGTCCTTATAAAATCTGGGCAACCTGGAAAAGTGAGAAGCACCAATGTAATAATTAGAACCTGTTTAACTTCTTTGTGGTGTGTCTGAAGACTTGGTAGAGGCATAAAGGATAGTCAAAGAGGAAAAATATCTGGGTGGTTTTCTTTCCTCCCTCTCTCCTCCCCTCTCCTTTCCTTCTCTTTCCCCTCTCTTGGAAAAACTATTAAGGAGAAATGTGTGCATATAATAAAATGGAACGAAACACATTTGTGGATACCTGCTTAGGTACTGTTTCAAAAAATCTGTAAAATATTTCCATTTACTTTTTCGAAGTGTAGTGTAATCACCGAATACCTGAGGAAATTTAATGTGGACAAGTAAATGATACACGTTACAAGGATTTTATCTTTCGGTCTATTACCTAGAATTTTAGTATTCCTCTGCAAAATTGATGGGAACACCGATACTAAGTAGAAACCCATTTTATGAAATGTTAGCACCAACATCATTCTGTATAAAACTGAATTTTATAGAGAGCCAGAAACTGGCTTTATTCAAATTATTTTTGTCCAGATTATTTTATTGTGGAAAACAAAAGCAGTTCGTTCTCGTCCCCTGATACTATCAGAGAGCACACGTCAGCAGTATCCTCTTTGCTAAACGAATTGGGATATGGGGCACATTGGTGACTTCAACGGCTCACACTTGAATATTGTACTTTATCAGTGTTTTTTTACTTCCCAACATTGCCATCTTCATTAAAGAATCTCATGAGAATGCCTTTCCTTGTGCTAGCTGCCCTAGGGAGACGTCACACAGGTGACACTGTTGGGGGCCTGCTGTCCCATCAGTAGTAGCTCCATCTCTGATTTCCTACAAGTACCTTTAGACCAAAGGCAGGTCGCCGGTCTCCTGGTTCCAGGGGACCCCCAGAGAGCCCAGGTGCCGCCTCCTGTTGGATCGGGAGGAAGTACCGCCCTGCATTAGTGTGTTTGGTTGCCTTTTCTTGTATGGGCACTGGGAGAGCACTCTTAGTCGTGATGATGCAGTGAGACATCAGAGAGTGTACTTCTCTCTCCTCGTCTTCACTGACTGCAGGGTTTCTTGAAAAGGCTTATCTTCTTCATGAAATGTGTAAAAGAAAATGTTTGCCTGTAACATGTAGCCAGTCATGAGAAGAGAGTTCTGTTTGCCCAGGTGATAGGCCCTACAGAGGTGGAGTGGGGATACACTTGTCTCTTATTGACGTCGGCTTTGCCCCCGCTAGAGGTTAATGGTATGCTTAAAACAGTCTCAGAACATGCAATAACTAGGCGAGATTTCTTAGTCTTTTTAGTGTGCTTTGCAAAATGATCCAATATTGAAGCCTAAATATTCAGTCATCCCTTTATGGTCCTATAGGTCTGGGTTTGGAGTCATCCTTGCTACTTGGTTGTGCCTCTTAAGTGACCTTGGAAGAGCTATAAAACCTCAGTGAACTCAGCTCTGTCACCTGTAAAATAAATATAATTGAGTTTCCATGAGGATTAGAAACTGACGTGTCTGATGCAGTGATTCGGGACATAGTGAGCATCCGAAATGTGTTAGTTCTCCCTTTCTTCTTAGCCCAAAATACAAGAAATAAAATATGGAGATTAACAGCTTATTGAAATATACTTAACATACCATGCAATTCACCCACAATATGGAGACTCGAATGGAATGATGTGCATGGGAAAATCAGCTTATTGATGCTTTGCCCATATCCACAGATATACATATACATACATACATACATACATATATATATATATGTGGAAATCCTCTTGAATGACTCTTGCTAAGATTCCTGATCATCATGATGCCCTTTTGCCCTTTTTTTCCTCCTCCATTTCCCAGCTCCTCACTGTACCCCTTTACACACCCATATGCACAGGCATCCAAGTGCACACACATACACACTGAGCTAGGATAGCCTTTGTTTAAAAGAGTCAAAAAATATTCAAAATATGATGGGAGGGAAAGTAGGCAACTTTTGGAATACATATTAGCAATTGCTAATGGATTTGGGGTGATTCATGGGGAACCCTTGCAGAGGACGGACAGCTATATTTTCTGTTTGTAACTTTTCCATAGGATCTGTTGCCATGTCCCACCAACAGCTTAACTGCGTGACTGAAAAGGGGGACAGCCCCAACGAAACCACAGGAAATGGACCCCCCAATCTGGCTCACCCAAACCTGGACACATTCACCCCAGAGGAGCTGCTGCGGCAAATGAAGAAGCTCCTGATGGAGAACCATCAGCTGAAAGGTAAGCAACACCTGGCCCCCATGTTTCTCCATTCACCCTGGACCTTCCTGCATATAATACCCTTTGTAATAAGGCTTGTTGGTGAACTCCCTGCTCTCTGTCTGGTTCCCTGGGGGCAGAAAGAGCACAGAATTAAGCTTTCAGTAAGGCTAAAGCTGCTTTCATTGTTTACTTTTGGGTGAAGGTAAGAATAAAAAGTATTTTATGTGTCTGAGGGAAATGGCATAATGACATTTAGTTAATTTGAAAGGAAACAGAACGAAAGAAGGCTGCTATTATTGTAGAGTTAGTCCTAAATATCATTACTTTGTTAAGAGGAAGCATTCTAATATCTCAAGCCATGGCTTTTGGCAGGACCTGTGTTTGAATCTGGTTAGTCTTTGTAGTTATACACAGGTACTTGTGCTATATGGAGGTACCCAAATCAATTTTATTTTCTTGAGTCTTATGAGGACTAGAAATACCCTTAGACCCGCTGGTCCTGTCTGAAAACAAAAGCCCCTCATCTTGCTACAGTCTTCTTCTGGCTGACCCTTAGGCCCAGGCCCAACATGGCATCTTTAGATCCAGAGCCTCCTGGTGAAGGGGTCTGAGGGGCAGTGAGATTTATGAAGTCAGGTTCAGTCCCCTGGTGTGTGACACCCTCACTCTGAACCCCATACAGAAGCCATGAAGCTAAATAACCAAGCTATGAAAGGACGATTTGAGGAGCTTTCAGCCTGGACAGAGAAACGGAAAGAAGAACGCCTGTTATTTGAGATCCAGAGCAAAGAAGCCAAAGAACGCCTAATGGCCTTGAGTCATGAAAATGAAAAATTGAAGGAAGAACTTGGAAAACTAAAAGGGGAAAACAGAAATGTCATTCCAGGTGAGCAGACTGATTGGCTGTGATTTTATTTTACTAATATTTGTAGTATCTTATTTGTAGAACCTTATTTGTCTGGACTTCTAGATCAAAGCCTTTCATGGTTCAGGTTAGACAGATGTTTTGCATTACCTTGAAAGAAGTGTTCTTGCTGAGAAGATTGGTTGCAGTTTTAAGGGCCATGAATAATCACTGTTGGGGGAAAGAAATTTGTAAAGCTTTGACCGTATTGATTATAGTCAAAAGAATGTTGCAGTTATAAACTAACATTTTGTATTCATTACAGACAGTGCAGAAGGACCTCTACCTAGAACCATCCAAGTGTGTTTTTAGTGTGTGTCTGTGATATAAAATTGCATTTTAAGAAATCTGTTACTCAGAAGTGTTACTTGTTGACCTTGTCCTTCCCCTCTGTCTAAGATAGATTCATCACTTTTCATTGTACATTTACTTCTGAAAGATGGTTTAAGAAATGTCATATTGTGAAAGAATATTATACAGGGTTGCCGTGTTTTCATTGACCCAAAGAACCTGGGAAATATGCTCACAGCCAAGAGTGGGTATCAAAGATGTTAGTGAAAAACAAAGCAGAGCAGATGTGCAGCCTCTGCCTGGTTGCTCGCACTCACTGGGTATTATTTGTTTACATGGACACAACTGCTGTTCATTTTCTTCCAAACCTGGATCTTAACTCTTTGGAGGACAGAGCACTGGGTTGATTCAGGGAGGACGTAACTCCAGATATCAGTGATCTTTCTTGAGACTTTACCTTGAACTTTGATGATCTCTAATTCCTTGAATGGGTAAAGAATGTGAACAGAGAAATAAAATGGAAAGAAAGTAATGAAAAGGGGATGGTATAGAATAATCTAAAGAATGAAAAGTTGTTTAGAAAAGTATCAGTTGGTATCAGTGATCTACTCATCAACTCGTGCTCGTGAGACAATGGAAACATTGAGCTTTAATACATTCATGTTAGTGTTGGAAATGTTTCACTGTGGATAAGGCTTACCACATCTGATGCTTCAACGTGTCTTCCAGTTGGAAGAGCATTAAGTCACGTTTGGGGGGAAATCGCTCATTGTCTGAATGTTTTTGAGGTGTAATACTCTGAAGAAATGATTACACCTGGGACATATGAGTAATTTTCTATTCTCTGGAAGAAAATGTCTTATATGGTTTTCCTCCCTTGGCTTTTGGGAGGTGAACTGACAGTTGGCTTCAGCCGGCTGGGACCTAGCACATTGAAGCCAAAAAGGAAGCTTCCAGAAGCAGTTTGAGATTGTCTGCCTGGAGGTTTTCTTACAGATCCCAGCATTGGAAGAAGTTGAGATGAGAAGTTGAAACTGTGGACAGCTTGTGTCAGTGTAGGCGATCTGTCGAAGTGAGCTACAAGCAGGACTCAGAAACGAGTCCTTGGGACACAAGACTTGGGTATTTGCGACAATGAGATACTTGGGGCTCTTTAATACCCTTGGTCATCAGCCTTCTCCCCCCCAAACTGTGCCTCCCGGGCTGACCCCTTGCCTCCCTTGAGGTGGTTTTTAGGTGGTTTTGAGGTTAGGCGGTCATCTTCCTCACTTAGTAAAGCTCTCAAGGCCTGGGACTTGTCTCACTCATGCTGGCCCATGTTTGCCACTGTTCCCACAGGGGGGAATCCCCCCTCAGCATCAGGGCTTCTCAAGTGTTTTGTCCTACACAGGGAAGAGAGTTGGAAATTTCCTCTAGAGATCTACCTTCCAATCCTCAGGGTGAGGCAGAGGCATTAATGGTTCTGTTTGATTTAACTGAATTATACTCTATATAATGTCCCTACAGAGTAGTTTTTAAATTTTAATTGCAGACTGCTAGGCGAAGGTCATTAGACAGGCTTTTCTTCTTGGATTATAGAATGGGATATCAACTGGGCACGTTGCTAGGACAGTAGGATGGAGATATTATCTAAATACAGAGAAAGACAGAGAAGTTGCTGTGTTTCACAAAGTCAATGGTAAGTGACTAAAAGTGAGGACAGTGTGACAAATGGTGGAATTGGGGCTGAGATCCTAGAAAATAAACCATGGGAGTTCTAGTCCAGGAAGTCAGTGAACAGACTCTCGGGGGTAAAATAGAGAGACATTTAAAGTGTTAGAGTACAAGGTGTCTATGGCCAAACAAATAGATTCGTATTTTCTCAAAGGCATTTAAGAGATGCTCAGAATTGTGAAAAAGAAAATTAACCTGACAGTCGGAGGTTCTAGTGTCACGGCCTTATAGCCCTGGTCCTCAGACACTTGTTTAAAACTTCATTCCAGGAACATTCTTTTATAAGGAGACAGAAAAGTCAAATAAAGCTCTAAGCCTCTTCCTTTTTAAAAAAAATAAAACTCTATTTCCTACCTTCCTGCCAAGGTAGTTTTGAAAAATCCATTCCATAAAATGTTTTCTGACAGATCAGGTGGGTAAATGTGAAGATTCCTAATGATCCTATGTAGTCTTGCCTTCATCTGTCTGCTTCCTGGTTCCAGGCTCAGTGGTACCTTTCCTCGTATGTTTTCCTTCCTTTACATGTACGTTTCTTTGGTGTGAGTCATTACTAAGAGAGATGGCACAGGCTCTTAATCTTTCCTTGCAGACCTGACTCTTCCGTTTCACAAGGAGTTGCTTTGCTCAAAGTCCTGTGCTAGTTTCCCAGCAAGGAAATGCTGCAAATGAAGGAAGAGCATGATCTCGATGGTAGGAGGGGCACCTCCCTGCTGCAAGCTAATACCCGTCCATCAGTTTTTAACATTTCATGGACGAGCTGGTTTATGTTCCAGGCACATGCCCTTCTGATACTTTTTGGTTCCACTGCGAACCTTTGGGCCTGGTTACCATCCCTTAGGAAAGCTGTCACAGAGAGGGGTATGTGTGCGGTGCATGTCAGTTTTCTGATGTGTTGCCTCCTCTGACAATCTCAAGTGTACATATTTCTGGTGGTGCCATGCCCTCAAGAGTAGTGAAGGTTTCCTGAGGAGGAAATCAGAGAGGCCGAGAAGGTCAGAGCTGGAAGAGACCAGAGACCCTGTGTGCCATGTCTTTCTTTCTAACTCAAGTAAACTGAGGCCAAGACATTAAGTGAATGTGCTCATGGCATCACGTACACTGATTAGCTGAGTGTGGAGTCGAGTCTGTTCTCCCTGCTCCCAAGTAAAACCTTGCCTCTAAACAGGGTCTTTCTTCCGATTTTGTCGTATGCAGTGATTGCATCTGGCTGAACACAACACGTACTTGATGTATTGGTGAAATATTAATGTTTATAGAGCCTGAAATTTAATTTTTTTTTGAGCTTTCATACCAGCCTCTGAACTTTCAGTTTGCTTATTTCTCACCAGACTTACGTTTAGCATCTTAAAGCACCAATCCAGAGTATTATAGTATCCAGACTATATATCTGGGAGAATTTTGGACCTTTCATTGTGTTTTGCTATTACTGTACCAAGTGATATCCTTGATGCTTTGGCTTCTAAGTGGACATGACAGGTATGGGGAGCGAGGGGGTGGGTGTGCACTTGTGGAGTAAAATAAAAAAGCAAGAGGTTGAATTTTGGCAGCATTTTATCCTTATTTTCTGATATTCTGGACTAAAATTTGCAAGTCTACCATTGCCAAGGTCTGGTTGGTTATTTTCATAATATCAGATTATTCCAGCATGCTGAGGAAGCCTTTCTTTCATGAGGTTATTTTAATTTGCTATTATTTGAATACAGTAAAATGATATGAAAATGTTATGTCAAAATAAATTGCCAAGGACAAGCTGGAATATTCTGTTGTAAAGCATAGGTGACAAAGATGTTGAAAAACTGCCTTCCCAGTGGGTGTGGAGCACTTGAGTTTGAAAGCCGGGTTCTTAGTTTGATTAGTTAATTTGCTTTGTTCCTCGTCATTTCCAGGACCCCACTGGGGACCCCAAGGCAGTAGCAGAACAGGAAATGGAACAGCTAAAGACCCAGGTGGCGCGCCTTCAAGCTGAAAAGGCAGATCTGCTGGGCATTGTGTCTGAATTACAACTCAAGCTGAACTCAAAAGCACTCTGAAGACTCCTTTGTTGAAATTAGGATGGCTGTAAGTGTTTTGGCTTTGGTTTTGTTTTAAGCAAATTACAAAACCTCACCTGGACAGTTGATACAAATACCACCATTTCTTTTCAACACAGAGGAGCCAAGTAGTGGGAAAATTTCAGTGTAGCAAAGATAAATTGGCTCTTATTTCTTAAGTATCACATAATGCTTGTAAGGGTGATCATTGCTGAAATGGAAAAATATCGACTACCTTTTATGACAAAAGAGATCGTCCTTCTTTTTTCCAGTATGTCCTGACAACCGGCCTTCTCAGTATTTAACAACCGGTAAGTCAGTGAGTAGTTGCCAAGACTAATGTTTTCTACGTGGGTATCAGGTTGACGAGTTCCTCCTAACTAAGGTAGGGCTGAAACCTAGAACTAAAATCCCTGATACCTGAACATCCTGGCTTGATTTACATACTATGTAAGATATGATGAAAGCACATCCCAAGACTCAGCATGTGTTTTTCTCAAAGAAGTAAGTTAATCTTCATTTTCAATAATCACAAGAAATAGGGGTGTAGACAGTATAAAATTTATTCTGAAAAAATTAGGTGGTTTGTGGGGAGAGGGAACAGTAGATTTGTCTTTCTTTCATTGTTTGTCAAGTTTAATATGTCACGTAATTTGTGTTTTCTAAACAAACTTAAACTGACAGCCAGTAAGGAGAGGGGAAGTGTGTAAGAAGTGTGACCCAGGAGAATTGAGAAGCAGCAAGGAAATTCAACCCGAATTGGAAAATTCGCCCTAGAAAATGAAAATAAGCTGTAGTTCAAATGTAGGTCAAAACACTGTGGATGAGTGAGTGGTATGACAAAGGCTCTCCTTCAACCCTGCACCAAATGGCTCCTAACCCACGTACTTGCTGAGCCAGGAACTGAGCCTGTGCACCAGTGAAGTCTGGCAATTTCTAAGATACCAATATTGTTTGTTTTACTTTTTATCACCACTAAGTTCTTTTTTAAAAACCAGTTTTGCTGTCACACAGTTTAAGATTCGGTTGTTCCACAACTCTGTATAGAAAAACTGCAGCTCCTGGGCCACGCCCCACCTGCTTTTCCTGCTTCCCCAGATAACAACTTTCAACAAATTTAGCTGGTTCTTTCCATATTTACCTCCACATATCAGGCTTAAATTGCCACTTAAAATATCCCCCCTGTTTTCAACATAGTTTATTGATCTCCCACTATGAAGGATGAATATTTAACTGTCTTTCATCCCCATCATCGTCATCACACACACATGCTAGACTCACTAAGATAAAAAGAGAGAAGACACTAATTAACAAAATCAGAAATGAAAAAGGGGAAGTTATCATGGGTGCAAATAGAAAGGATCATCCGAGAATACTATGAAAGACTATATGCCACCAAATCCAATAACCTAGAAGAAATGGACAAGTTCTTACATACATACATATAGCCTTCCTAGGCTGAACCATGAAGAACTGGAAAATCTAAACAGACAGATCACCAGTAACGAAATTGAACCAGTCTTCCAAAACCTTCCCAAAAACAAAAGTCCGGGACCAGATGGCTTCACCAGTGAATTCTACCAAACCTTCAAAGAGGATCTAATACCAATCCTGCTCAAACTCTTCCAAAAAATTGAAGAAGAGACAGTACTCCCTAACTCATTTTATGTGGCCAACTTTACCCTGATACCAACACCTGGTAAGGACAACACAAAAAAGAAAAGTACAGACCAATATCTCTGATGAATACAGATGCAAAAATCCTAAAACAAAATTCTAGCAAATTGAATGCAACAATGCATTAAAAAGATTATCCATCACAACCAAGCAGGGTTCATCCCAGGGGCACAAAGATGGTTCAACATCTGCAAATCCATCAACGTGCTACATCACATAAACAAAATAAAGGACAAAAATCATATGATTATATCAATTGATGCAGAAAAAGCATTTGACAAGATACAACATCCATGTATGATTAAAACACTTAATAAAATAGGTATAGAAGGAAAATACTTGTACTTAATAAAGGCTATGTATGACAAACCCTCAGCTAATCTCATAATTAATGGTGAAAAACTGAAGCCCTTTGCTCTACGTTCAGGAACACGACAGGGCTGTCCCCTATCACCTCTGCTTTTCAACATAGTGTTGGAAGTCCTTGCCAGAACAATCAGGCAAGAGAAAGAAATGAAAGGTATCCAAATTGGGAATGAAGAAGTTAAATTATCACTCTTTGCAGATGACATGATGCTATATATAGAAAACCCTAAAGACTCCCCCAAAAAGCTATTAGAAATAATCAACGAATATGGTAAAGCTGCCGGCTACAAAATCAACGTACAAAAGTCCATTGCATTCCTATATACTATCAATGAAATCTCAGAAAAAGAAATGCAAAAAACAATTCCTTTTGCAATTGCAGCAAAAAGAATAAAATACCTAGGAATAAACTTAACCAAGGATGTGAAAGACCTATATGCTGAAAACTACAAGACATTTTTAAAAGAAATTGAAGAAGACTCAAAGAAATGGAAAGACATTCTGCGTTCCTGGATTGGAAGAATCAACATAGTTAAAATGGCCATATTACCCAAATCAATATACGGATTTAATGTAATCCCCATCAAAATCCCAATGGCATTTTTTAAAGAAATAGAACAAAAAAATTAATCAGATTTGCTTGGAACCACAATAGGCCCCGAATAGCCAAAGCAATCTTAAGAAAAAAGAACAATGCTGGAAGTATCACAATCCATGACTTCAGCTTGTACTACAGGGCAACAATAATAAAACAGCATGGTATTGGCAGAAAAACAGACACGTAGACCAATGGAATAGAATTGAGAACCCAGAAATAAAACCACATAAATATGGACAGATAATTTTTGAGAAAGAAGCAAAAATACAATGGAGAAAAGGTAGCCTCTTCAATAAATGGTGCTGGCAGAATTGGAAAGCCACGTGCAAAAGAATGAAACTGGACTGCTATCTGTCACCGTGTACCAAAATTAATTCAAAATGGATCAAAGACTTAAGCATAAGACCTGAAACAATAAACTGCATGGAAGAAAACATCGGCACTAAACTTATGGACCTTGGTTTCACAGAGCATTTTATGAATTTGACTCCAAAGGCAAGGGAAGTAAAAGCTAAAATAAATGAATGGGACTATATGAAACTTAAAAGCTTCTGCACAGTAAAAGAAACCATCGACAAAATAAAGAGGCAACCAACTGAATGGGAGAAGATTTTTGCAAACAGTGCCTCCGATAAGGGGCTAATATCCAAAATATTCAAGGAACTCATGCAACTCAACAACAAAAAACAAAAAAACAAAAAGTAAGAGAAGATTACAGACAGCATTATCGAATTAAGACTTTTTTTGTTGAAAAAAAATGCAGTGATCATCTCATTAAACATTCACAGTGTGAGATGTGATTTCTCCTTAACCTTGGGAATCAATTCTTCTTGGAAAGCAATTCAAATTACCATAAAACATTTGTAGCTGACTGAGGCCTAAGTTACTCAAGATGAGTTACTTGTAACTCCCTACAACTTCTTAAGAAATTATGGAGAGTTAAAATGGGGAACAGATGAGAGACTATCAACTGAGAGGTGACTTGTAGTCATTTTATAGAAGAAAGTTTTGAAACAATCATTCAAGAAATAGTAGAAAATCAAGTGCAGATATGTGGCAAAGTCGATGACAATAAAGGATGCATTTTTGAGACTCCTGGTGCTTTTATGTTTGTTCTTCATTCTGAGTAATTCAAGGTTCCACATTCTAAGACTCTGCTACAGTATCGATGACATTTTATTGCAACTGAATTTATTTCAA
Organism: Rhinolophus sinicus; assembly: GCF_057876585.1. NCBI lineage: Eukaryota > Metazoa > Chordata > Mammalia > Chiroptera > Rhinolophidae > Rhinolophus > Rhinolophus sinicus. The sequence continues at coordinate 115,064,660 of NC_142501.1, read as the reverse complement.
AAGTTGATACTGGTTTGGGGTTAGCCTATTGTCAGTCGACTTCCTTCGTAACCAAATTATACTATCTTACTCGTTCAGAATGATGATCGCACAGCAAAACTGGAAACTGCATCTTCAGAATGTCTCCATCTGTGGGGTGGCCAGTTGGCTCAATGGTTAGAGCATCGTGCTCATAACACCAAGGTTGCCGGTTCGATTCCCGCATGGGTCAGTGAGCTGGACCCTCCATAACTAGTAGATTGAAGAGAACGATTTCACTTGGAGCTGAGCTGCGCATCGCACAACTAGATTGGAAACAATTACTTGACATGGAGCTGATGGGTCCTGGAAAAAACACTGTTCCCCAATTGTTAAACAAATTTTGTTTTAAACAGTTTGTTTAAAAAGGATGTCTACAACTTGTTGAAGAAAATCAATCTTAACAGGAGTTATTATCTATAAAGGAGTACAAAAGTCATGTGAAAAACTAGAGAATAAAAAGAAGTGGAGATAAAAATTATTAAACCTCAAAATTCATATAGTCACGAATGAGGTGGAAAAGCGTGAAGCAGAACACTAAAAATTCTGGGATATTGAAGACTGTGCAAGGCACGATGTACTGGAAAAAAAATTTTAAATTTATTTTTACAGGTTAATTCATTGATTTTTAACATGCCTTAATTCATTTCACTGCAAATTACATTTTTGATATACATATTGTATGTCATTCCTCTACTCCCGTTAAGAGCAGTTACATTTTTATTTTTAGATTTTGGGAACTAAGGTGGTATTTGCTTCTCTTTTTTAATATTTCAGTTCCCATCATTATTATCACTCAGTTAATCTGTGAGAATCATTCTTTCTGGAAAATCATTTTATTTTTAAGACCAGTTGATATAAAACGAGACTATTAGGTAGTAAATAAAAAGGGTGGTTTAAAAATTGCACCATACTCTTAGATTATTAAGTCATATTGTTCAATTTGTAAAATTTAAAATTAATTCCCTTTTTGGAACAGTCAGATGAGATGATTCAAAATATTTTCATAATTCTGATTTATTTCAATCCATATTGATGATGATGAATATTTTAAACTTCAGGTTTTTTCACATTTAAATTGCCTTCCGAATCATTTAATGCAAACAAACAATATAATTCACATGACAAATTTTTAAAAAATTTTCTTCTCAACAGATTCAAAATAAGCATGATAAAACTCAGAAAACTTCCTTCACACAACTGAAGGAAGAGACCCTCAGGTCAGTTCATAACATCTGCCTTTTGCTGTGCTCACCTTTCATAATCCTTTCCCATTGAGAATGAGCAGGATCTGTCCCTTGCCTCTAACGCTCAGAATGTGGCAAAAAGTAAAGGAATTTTGCACATGTAAGTAACTCAGATCATTGTGAGTCAATCAAAAGGGGAATGAATCTGAGTGAGCCTGATTTCATCAGCTGAAAACCTTTAAAAGAAGAAGAGCCGTGCTCTGGGAAGTGAGAGGTTCCCCTGGCTGCCTCCTGAAGTCTCAGCCATCCTGAGTGAGCGCACATGGCCACGAACCGTGAAGGGCTCTGACATAGGCTGAATGCTCATGTCATGTCCCCCTGACATTCATAGGTGAAGTCCTGATGCCCCACGTGAAAGTCTTTGGAAACAGAGCCTTTGGGAGATGATTAGGTCGTGAGGATGGAGCTCTCATGAATGGGACGAGTGCCCTTATAAAAGGCCTAAGAGAGAGCCCTTGCCCCTCTGCCATGTGTCACAGCAAGAAGACCGGTGTCCATGGACCAGGAAGTGGGCCCTCACCAGACACTGAATGTGCAAATGCCTTGGTCTTGTATCATGCAGGGAGTCACACGGGGTCTCAGCCCCACTCCCCACATAAGAACGGAGGACATGGTGAGGCCAAAAAGGAACACCCATGGAGCCATAGCTAAGGGAGTCATACCACTATAGTCTCACTGGCGGCTGGGTTGGAGACACAGGAAGCAGGAACCACGCTATCCGCAACCTGCCATCCACATATCTCTGCCAAACAATCTCACTTGCTAGCAATCCTCTTCTCTGCAATCTGCAATCCACACTACATCTGTGGGGACAGAGCCAGGAGTGCAGTTTCCAGGCTCTCGGCCTCACATGGAAAGGTGCTGGCTCAGGTAGTAAATGGCCATCAACTGTGATTGCATGGCCATCAGCTGTGGCTAGTTGGCCATCAGCTGTACCCAGTGAGCCATTGGCCACTAATATAACTGCTGTGGCTACGCTAGCAGCAAATGGGGGCTAGCAAGAAGATGGTGGCTGAAGGAGCAAGAGCGGATTGCAGTTAGCACGGCAGATTGCAGCTAGCAAGAGGAAGTCGGTCAGTTGGCAGAAAAGCGGACAGCAGGTTGCACGTCGTGTGAATCAAGCCACCAGAGACTATAGTGGTATGACTCCCCTACCTATGGCTCCGTGGGTGTTCTTTTTTGGCATAGCCACTTCCTGCGTTCTTATGTGGGGAGCGGGAGCAGAGACCCTGCAGGCTGCCCCGCACGACAACATCCCTTAGAATTTTCATCAGTGAGAAATGCCTGGTGGTGAATCTCTGTTTTTATTTTGTCTGAGTGTTGGCACATATTTTCACTTCGTAGAGAATTCCACGTTGGTAGTTAGTGTCTTTGATGATATGGAAGATGACATTCTGTTGCACTTTGGCTTCCATAATTGCTGTTGAGTAATTGGTTCTCCAACTGTTCGTTTTTTGAACATAATCTATTCCACACCCTGCCCCTGTCCCCACAATCTTTGGTTGCTTTTAAGGTTTTATTCTTTGCTTTGGTTCATGAATCAGGAACAAAGTAATATTCAGAGATTGGAGCTATTGTAGTGCCAGGCCATTGGGATTCATGCCCTGACAAGTTTGCAATGGCCTATTTGTGCCCCGTGATCGTGGAGACTTTTGTTTTCTTTCTGACCTCCCATGACCCCTGCAAACGCTTTCCGTCTTAGGCTGTGTATTTTGACCTTGGTGACCACTGTAATTCCTGGCCACACTGAGCCCGGGGAAGTGGTGGTCATTATGCAGCCAGATGCTGTGACACGTGCTGGTCTTTCCTGCTGGTGTTCGTTCACGGTGCCCAGAGGGCTGGCTTTAGAATTTGGATGACTGCAGTTTTATCTTGAACTGCACTCCTGTTTAACAAGCTTCACTGGGTCTCTGCAGACGGTGTGCCATCGGGGCCTAGGTAACAAGTGCAGCCGGAGCATGGATTCACTTATAAGGACAGGAGGATAATTATTGCTGCTTTTACAATCTGAATTTTCAACCACGTGTGCAGGCCAGACATTTAGTGCAATAAATTCCGTGAGTGAGGCAAACAACTAGTGTATAAGTTAGCTTTAAACTGTGAATACAGGTTGTTCCCTTTTGGTGGTGTTTTGAACTGAAAGAACACGCAAGGGGGCAATGTCTGGAGGGGCCGACCCATGGGTATATCAACAGGCTTTTAAGAGTCACTCCCCACTTTGTAGTTTCAAGTTGGCTCTAGATTTGTTTATTTAGATACACACTGATCATTGATGTGACATCTGAGACTGAAAGTATGGCTTTGACCATAGAAAGGTAGTAGAATTTTATTAACAACAAAGAAAAAGATCTGAGCCTTATTATGAAAACAAAAAGCACACATTTTCTTGGTTTGAAGGATAATAGAAAATCACCTCAATGAAGCTTCCATAGCCCGATGCCCCCAAAAGCAATTCAGAAAGCCCATGCCTGGAGGGTTCATCCTCAAGGAATCAGCTGTTCTTAGGAGGACACACTAAAAGTGTGCTTCAGCCTTGTTATAAGAATAGGTGCAATAGAATAATAACAGAGTAAAGAAATTCAGGTTGATTTCGCTGGAGGAAGTGAAAGGTTTCCTCATGATAATGGTTGAAATTTGGAGGGTCAGACTCAATAGATGTGAGAGGGAATTGAGCTCCATAGGTCAGGGGAGTGAGATGTGGGTGGTCTACCTGCTGTCACAGAGGGTTTCAGGAAAGGGGTGGTGCTTTCATTGTTACTAGATCAGAAAGGTGACTGGGCCCCAGCAAGTTAGAGGGGAGGAGAGGCAGGATGCCTGCTGAGTGGAGTTCCAATTCTCCTCTCCCCGACTCCCTGACAACCTTTAATACTCTTTTTTTCTGCAGAAGATTTGTCTCTTCTGGACATTTCACGTATATGGAACCATACAGGGTGTGGCTTTTTATGACTAGATGATTTCCCTTAGCATCGTGTTTTCAATTTGTATCCTTATTGTAATGTGTAGCATTACAGATTCCTTAGAACAGCTGAATAATATTCCACTGTGTGCATATACTGCATTTGTCTATCCATTTGTCAGTTGATGGGCATGGATTGTTTTTCCATTTGGGCACTATGACACATAATGATGGTATGAACATGGGCGTGAGATGCTAATTGATGTTCAGGGTCGTGATCATAGACCCCAAACAAGCGTCTTGGTTGACCAGCACACTAGTAAAGTGTGTGTGTGTTTGTGTGTGTGTGTGTGTGTGTGTGTGTATGTGTGTGTGTGTGTGTGTATATACATATATATATAAATAATACTTCTGAGTCTCTATTATGTCCTTTGATTACACTAAATACTGGGTTTTGGAACATAATTATGATTGGGATAACCATACTAGGAGTTGGGGATTGTTTGTTTTTCTAAAAATGTGTAAGTGTGGAAAACAATTGTCATGCAGTTGTTTTGAATCAAAACTTGTTTGAATCATAAAGCTCCTGAGCTGCTTAGCAGTGAACACACACAGTTGCAAGGCCCTGAACTGCACCCACTCCTGGCTGCAGCTGCCATAGGGATGCAGACATGGACAGTTCATCTGATTGAAACTGGCACGATGAGAAGTCCAGGAGAATGGTTTTAGACTCTTAAGTTAGCATTTGGGACTTTAATTTCTTTGGATTGATAATGCACTAATTAGTACGGAAGGACAGTTCTTACAACAAATATTTCTTCACTATGGTAAATGTATATACCACAGTTGTATGCCGGTGACACCTCATTGAGTAATCTTTTGAGGATGTTAGAGAAACAGAGACCCTCATTGGGAATACATTTTTTAAAAGTAGCACAAGATAACTCGTCTATTCAGAAGGAAGGGCAGACATACAGGAAATGGTCGTTATATTATCACTTATCTTCCAAGACAGAAAGTTTTGTTTGCTGTTGGATTTAGTAAGCAGCTAGATTACAGAAACATTAAAATGTCAAATAAAAATTCCCTGTTTTTTCTCCCTTAGCTGAATCTTTGCTGCTGCTATTGCCAGTGTGTGCCGATGGTGCTTAGAATGTGGCCCTTCAGTGTTTTCTCCTTGGGCCAAGGTGGAGGATAAACTTGGCAGCTCTTCCAGGGTAGGTTTTGCACTCTGTACCTCCAAGAAGCTGGGAAACAGGCTGGCAACCTAGTATGCCCTTTCTGTTCCCTGAACTGCCCACACTAAGTGGGGATTTCCAGAATTCCCCCCATTTGCTGCTGCTGTGCATATGTTCTGCAAAGTGAGTTAGTTTTTCATTCCTGGTGTAGTAACTTAATTTGATGCAAGGTTTGTGATAGGAGATTGGACCTGTTTCTAGCTTCAGCATGGAAGACCTGCTCCTCACTCCTCTCTCTCTCTCTCTCTCTCTCTCTCTCTCTCTCTCTCTCTCTCTCTCTCTCTCTCACTCTCTCTCTCTCTCTTTCTTTCTAGAGTGGTCTGACTCCTTTTATTTATATTCACACAAAATAGGGTCTTAAGCAGGTCAGCATTCAAAAATTATGTGGTTAAGAATTAAACCAAACCAACCCAGAAAGTCCTAAAACTATAAATGACATTTGAGATACAGAGAATAAGGCAGAAATGGAATAGCAGATTTTGATCCAGAACACACACAAACCTTCCAGTAAACTGGAAGGGCAGGACCCAGCAGCATAGGCTGGAAACAGTGCCAGCTGAAGTTTTGTGCCACCTTTCTAGCCAGGTTCCTAGACGAGCTGGAGAGGTGAGTCCCTACCTTCCCCCAGAGAACTCTAGAGAACACTTGTTTCTACCTTCCCAACCCCGGGCAAAGCCCCCCCACTCACCTGTGTCTCCTTTTTCAATTCACTTAACTCACTTGTGATTTCAAGAATCTCTACTAACATGGCCATGTAGTATCTAGTTTTATAAATATTTCAGCCTCTTCTTTAAAAATGTGCCTGACATATTCAGTCAATGAATGGCACCATGCCAGGTACTGAGGAAGAAGAATGGCACACATATTAAATGTGAGATCTAGATTTTTGAAGAAAGAGAAAAATTCTATGATAAAATCCTATCTAAGCCATCCAATTCTGGCAGTTTGGGGAAGCTCACCTAATTTTCTTTTTCTTTTTTTTAAAATAATTTTTAAAAAATTTTTTGTTTTATTGGGTAATATTGGGGAACAGTGTGTTTCTCCAGGGCCCATCAGTTCCAAGTGATTGTCCTTCAATCTAGTTGTGGAGGGTGCAGTTCAGCTCCAAGTCCAGTGGCTGTTTCATTGCAGGGGGTGCAGCCACCATCCCATGCGGGAATGGAACCAGCAATCTTGTTGTTGAGAGCTCACTCTCTAACCAACTGAGCCATCCAGCCGCCCCTCTGGAGGAAGCTCAGTGGCAGTTCATTGTCTTCAATCTAGTTGTGGAGGGCACAACTCACTGGCGCGTGTGGGAATCGAACCGGCAACCGTGTTGTTCAGAGCTTGTGCTCTAACCAGCTGAGCCATCTGCCTCCACCACATAATTTTCTTTTTCTTTTTTCAAAAACGATCACATAAAATGATGCACAATCAGGGCGCGACATTCTGCCTGGCATATGGTGAGTGGACAACAAATGGTGGCTTCTATGGTTATTACTCTTTTATTTTGCTCAGCCACATACAATCATTGCACAGTATTTTACCCTTATCTACTGTAATACGTTCTCACTCTCTCATTTTCTCTTCCTTCCCTGACTCTCTCCTTCTTCATCTTTTTCTCTCTGTCCTTGTTGTGGCCAACTCCACAACCATCCTCCAAGTCCTCTCCTACTTTTATTGCCATCCTTTCAATCAATAATTTCCTCAGGCAATTAGTGCCAACGGGTATGTTTATTTTTAATTCCTGTAGAGTAAGGAAGTGTTTCCTATTAAATGTAGATGTACATTATCAAGTTTAAATATAAATCATTAAATCACTATATCAATTTAGACTAAGAGGTCTGGTCTGACAGTATGAATGCATATCACCCAAATATCATCGCTTATGGGGAGATTCCTCTAATCTTCAAGAACTGATCTGCCTGTGGTGTAGCCGACTGAGTCTAGAACGTAGAGAAAGGACTGCTTCTGCTTCCATGGCACCATTTTGTAATCACAGCAAGGATGCATATGACTCAGCTCTTGGCATTTTCCTTCAGTCTCCTCTACAAAATGTGGGCCATTTGGGTGGCATCTTGGCTCCTGTTGATCTCATTTCTTTGATCAATCCAGAAATTTCTGGTAAGAAGGCGTTTGACACCTCCTCCTACAGCACTGTTTTCTGGAAGTGAACCTGCACTTACACGGTCTCAAAACTCAAGTGACATCCTGTTTCTGGGGCTCTGGAGCGTCTCTCAAAGACATTTGCTGTTAATGCCTCAAAAGATGATTTAGAGCTCATTTTCCATGAAAGTATTCCTTAGCACCGGAAATTAAGGTCTGTCTCCGATTCGAAAATCAAATTATAACCACAGAAACATTTTTTTCAGGAAATTGGAATTTCCTGGTTGAAAGGAGTCTGATGTCAAGGAAGTATCTGCACATTAACAGTATTTTAAGGGAGGAACGAGGAGGCTCCACATGGTTGTTGCAGAACATAGGGTAACAGTTATTCCAACTGGGCCTGGTTCGGCCATGAGTCTTTAATGTGTGTTAAAAAAATGTGAGATAAAGTTTTTATTTTTAATTCTCCATAACTACAAGATGGCCTCAGTTTCCCATTTTTAAAAATTTGTCACATTGCTTTTTCAACTTTGACATTTTCTCTTTTTAAGATTACAAGCTGTAGGGTGAGAGTTGGTTATAACCTTCCCTCAAATATGGAGTCACACTCTATAAAACTAGGGTCACTGCATTAAATAATAACCCACAAGTGGAATAAGTTTTCTGATTTGCATTACTTGTACAAAGGCTTCAATTTGGGAGGCATGACGCTAACGAATAAAGTGGATGCTGCAGTAATTTTACTCACGAATGTTCGATTACAGGGTAAGTTTCAAATTCAGAACCACATATAGTGGCCCTTTGATTAACCTTTTCTCACAAAGACTCCTCAGATTTCTTTTTTTGTGAAAAGGAAAGAGCAACACGACTCCAGTTATTCACAGGCCACGCAGTAAGAAACAATAAATACTAGGAATTTATTGGCAAGCTTTGGATCAGGCTTTATGTGTTTGTTAGCAGATTTCGAATGCATTTCTGAAATTGGATGGCCAAGGCCAATTATCAAAACAGATTGCATCTCACTGCCCTCCTGCTGGCTTTTCTAGTTATCCTACAAATGGAATTTAGATTTCTCCAATTGACTACAAAATAGCATTTGGCCAAATATTTATGATCACATTTTCTGTGGTCTGGTTTTAAAACAAATCAAAATTGTGAAATCCTTTTGTGTCACTTTTGTCATTCTGAAACTGACCCCTGATAGTGAGTTTGGGACAATGCCTGAAAATGATGAGATGACATCAGATTAAGCATGTTTGTTATAATGTTATTTTTCTGCTTAATTTACAGGTGTTAGAATATGTGGTCCAAAGGACTTAGAAATGCATTTCTCATTCAGCTGAATAATCCACAGGTGGCCTGGCTTCCAGGGCTGCTGGATTCTGGCCCCCACCTGCTGGACTCCTCCCACTATATCAAGTCTCTCCTTCCGTCCTTCCCAGCTTAGACAGGTCTTTTCCTCAACGGCCAATCCCTCCACTTGTGTTTTGGATCCCATCTTCCTGTTCTTTCTCTAGGTCTTTACAGTAGCAACAGCCTGTTCTCTATTTCGTAACTTTAGTCTGTACTTCCAACTGAATCCTCGCTTTAGCTTTTAAATATGTTCAAGAGTCTCCCATTAAAAGTGAGTATTCTTGGCGCTCTCACACTGCCCCCGCTACCCTACTATATCCCTCCCCTCCACCTCCAAACTCCTTCAAAACTTATTAGGACTCACAGCATCCACTGCCTCACCACCCACTTACTGCCTAACCCGTTTCCATCTCGCCTCCGCCTATTGTCAACACCTTTCAGTGAAGTCACCAGTTACGTCCCTGCAGTAAAATCCAGTGCACACTGTCCAGGCCTCATTCTCCTTGAGGTCTTAGCATCATTCAGGGCAGCGGGTCACTGGCTTCCTTTCGAACCATTCTCTCTTTCCTTGCCTTCTATGACCCAGCCCTCACCTTGTTTCCTCACTTCCTCTCTGGCTACCTCTCGGTCCCATCTGCAGACGTGTATCCCGCTTCCCAGCCACTGAATTTACTCTTTGCTCTGGTTTATCTCACCTATGCCCAAAGTTTAAATTATCACCTATGTGAAGTTGAGTCATAAATAGATGTCTCCGTTTTAATCCTCTGAGTCCTTCCTGATCTATAGATCCAGTTAGTTTCTTGACATGTGCACTTGGCTGTCTCAGAGATTCCTTCAGCTCAGCAGTTCTCAAACTTGTTCATCTACCTCCAAACCCAGTCCTATTTCTATGTTCCATTTTCGTTAATGGGCACCACCATTCACCAGGCCCTGCTACCTTACCTCTCACCCAATCCATCACGGAATTCTGGCTATGTCTTACGTCCGGACTCTCTTCTGAATTCTTCGCTTCCCTCGGTTTCCACCCTAGTCTAAGATAGCAACGTCTCTCATGTGGTATATTGCATTAGCCTGAAAACTGGCTTTGCTGCCTCCAGGATGATCTCTACTGGGCAGAATAACCCTTTCAAATGCTAATCTGATCGTGCCATCCCCTAGATAAGACATTTCAGAAATTGCCCTCTACACATAGGAGAAAGACTAAAATTCGAACTGTGAGTGACCCGGGCCTGCGTGATCTGGCTTCCATCTCAGATGCTGGCTTTCCCAGCACCACCTCCCGCACCTTTCTTTCTATGCTCCCACCTCTTTGGCCTTTTTCAGGCTGTGCCATTCTCTCTTGTCACAGAACCTTCTCCCATGCTATTCCTTCTGTCTGGATCATGCTCCTACCCCTCTACTACTTACACAGTTGGCTGCTGTCTTCCTACAATAAAAGCTTAAGCTTCACGTCCTCATGGCACCCGTTCTGACTTCTCTTGCTTCTCTCCTTCTTGGCACTGATCATGGTTATAATTTTTCATTTGCTTGTTATGATTGGTGAATGTCTGTCTTTCCTGCTAGACTCAATTCCACAAGGTCATGAATTACGTCTGTTTTTATTAATTTTTACGCCTCTAGTCCCAAGCAGAAAAACACAATAGTAACTGAAGAGATATGTGTAAGAGGAGAGATTCCTTACGTGGCCCTATAACATTTTTCTATCTACAAGGAAACTGTGTGTAATTACTGTTAGATTTGGGATGTCTTGAGAGTCCGGTGAAGTGGCCAGCAGAAAGCTTCATGGTACACGTGAGAGGGCATGTAACAGGCTATTGTGTGTGTTCTTTCAGGGGAGGCTGTGCGTACAAAAAACTAATTTCCCAGAAGAAATAGATTGTCGCCTTCACTTTATTTCCTCTATAGATGAAGAATAACAATGAATGGAAAAAGTTAATTCAGGACAACTTCAGGTAAGGTCCATACTATGCCAAGAACAGAGAGAGTATATTACAGGACAGTCAATATTATCCAAGGTTGGCTTTGGAGAAATGCAGTGGGTGTTGTTCCCTACACAACGGGAAGCATAGAGAACGAAGTTTCAAGAAATATTACCAGAAGGAAAATCCTTGTGTTCCTAAGAGTTGGTCCCACCTTTTCTCCTGAGGCGGAGCATTTATTGTGTCCTACTGTCCAGCCCTAACCCATGGGACTTGAGAGAGGTCACACTATCCATGTCCCAGGAAGAAATTCCATGTGATCCATGCCAGTCATTGTGATCCAGTTTATCGTGTCAGTTACTGAATCAGATGTGGGCATTTTCACCCAGAGAAATGTCAGAAGTCTTCTGAGTCCCTTTTTTGATTTTTTAATTAAAATGTATTGGGATGCCAATGGTTAGTAAAAGTACATAGGTTTCAAGTACAATTCTGTCCTACAATATACTCGTGTCACATTGTGTGTCCACCACCCAGAGTCGGTTCTCCTTCCATTACCATATATTTGACCCTGCTTACACTCATCTACCACCTCTCTCCCTCCTTACCCTCTTGTAACCACTAAACTATTGTCTGTGTCTATGAGTTTTTGTTTCTTTGTCTTGTTTCTTTGTTTCTTTAGTTTTATATCCCACATATCAGTGAAATGAAATAGTTCTCGACTTTTTCTCTGTAATTTATTTCGCTTAGCATAAGAATCTCAAGATCCCTCCATGTTGTCACAAATGGCACTATTTCCTCGTTTCTTACGGCCCAATAGTATTCCATTGTGTATATATATCACAACTTCTTTATCCAATCATCTATCGAAGGACACTTTGGGTGTTTCCATGTCTTGGCCACCGTAAATAAAGCAGCAATGAACACCAGAGCACGTATTTCACTCTTTGTAGAGGCACATGGGATAATAGTCCTTCTCCTCCCCTCCATGCTGTTGTATCTGACTGCTCTGGCAAGTGTTACACCCGCTTGTGACAATGAGGAGAACTGGCCTGCAAAAGAGTGACATGCTGAGGATGGCTGAGAGGGAAGACAGAGCACAGGGGTGGCAGGCTAACCGTCCCCATTGCGGGGTGGGTGGGCACGCACAATCTGCTGGACACACAGATACAAGTTCATGTGTGTGGGTGTGCACAAGAGAACTTTGTTCTGTGCTTCAGTTTCCTTCTACTTTTTATTTATGTATAAATGAATAATCTCCATCATGGAACAGTCTTGTAGCACTGTATTTCAGGAATAAGAGTGGCGGTCAATCACTTTCATCAATTTCATTTACAGGTGAAAGAAAGATTGTGGCGTAGAAATCACTGAAAATTCCCTCAGCCTGTCTCATGGTCTTCTGGGTCTATAAAAAGAGAATTACTGTTTATCCCATGAGAGTCATTTCAGGATGACTACACCTGTCTCACCTGGCTCATTTTGCTTTTCCAATATTCTCGTTCAGGAGTCATTTACCATATTTTCCTCGGACATTTTCTTGTCTGCTACGCTCAAATGAGGCTTTACCTGTTTTCATAAACAATTTTACCACCAAAGCACCTGTATAATTTGTTTGGCAATCTTGAATCTTGGCCTATGATGTCCAAGCAAGGAAACCCATCTCTTAATCATATGTTAGATTTCCCCGCGTGATTAGCTGTCCTCCTCTGCCTCTGAAGTTCAGAGTTCCTAGAGATACCAGTAAATCCTCCCCCTGGAAGGGCAGGTTCTATGTAAGTTGTCACACCTGGAGACAAGTTATATGATGGAAGGAAATCACATTTATTGAGCACATACATGTAGTAGGTACTGAATTAGGCCCTTAATTTCTGTTATTTCATTTAATTCTCATAACTCTGTGAAGTATGAATTTTCCACAGTTTACAGAAGGGGAAATAGAATACGATTGAATGATTTGCCCAAGGCCACACAGTTAGAAAATGGTGGACGCAGACTATGAGTACAAACCTCTATAACAACAAAGTCCATACACTTTTACCTAGAGCAGGGCAAGAAATTAATTCCTCTGAATGAGGACTGGTATATATCAGCCATGCTGATGAGGCAAGGGTGACTTCAGTGATATCAGTGCAGGTGTGAAAGGAACACCGCGGGGATGAGCAAAACAGTCCTTTCAGAAACAAGAGACAATACGGGAAAGGTAGGACTCCAAACTTCCACAGCAGTGATGTCTGATAGAACTGTTTGTGGTGATGGAAACGTCCTATGTCAGCCCTGTCCCACCTGGCAGCCTCTCACCACATTAGCTATGCAGCAAGTACAGTGTGCGGGGGGTGGGGTTTATGGCGAGACTTTGTCAGCCCTTCCTAACCGCGTGGATTCCTTTTCCCTCTTGTTTACCCGATGAGCAGGGGTCGCTCTACCAGTTGTTAGTTTTCTTTCTCAGAGTAAATTGTTCCTTATACAGCTGTAAATGTGGTGTGTATGTGGGGGGAGATGAGTTCAGGATATTCCTACGTGGCCGTCTTAAACCAGAACCCAGTCCAGCAATTTCGAAATGTCATTGCCCTGCTTTCTGGCCTCCATAGTGTCTGACGAGCAACATGCTGTGCATCTCATTGCAGATCCTTTGTACTGACTGGTTTTTTGTTTCTTTGTTTGCTGCTTTCCAGATTGTTTGTCCGTGGCTTTCAAGAGTTTGGTGATGTGTGTATGAACCTCTTTGATTTATAATTTTTGGAGTTCATTAAGCTTCTAGAATATGTAGATCTGCATCTTTTCTCAAATTTAGAAAGTTTTCAGCTATGGTTTCTTTAAATATTCTTTATGCTTTCTTTTCTGCTTTTACTTTTATTAGCATTTATTTGATGCTGAACTCATTCCCGGGCCATAAGTTTTAGTTTCTTCACTTTCTTCTCAGAGATCTTTTCCTTCTGTGCAACCTCCTCTTCTGGTTTAGGAACAATAACAATCTGCTCTTTCTCAGTTAGGATCATCTGTGTGTTGCAGGGAGAGCTCCTGTATGGGTTAATACCCCCCTGAGCTCTGTAAGTTCTGGGCTGCATCTTGAGAGCTTTGTTCACCCGGATGTGTTCAATGACCAGAGAGTCTACATCTGAACCCTTAAGTTCAGCATTGCTCTCTGCATTTTTAAGCATGTGCAGTGAAAATTCTGCTCTCTTTTTGGGTTGGACTGTGTGTCCAACCCTATTGTTTGGCCTGGGCACACCTCCTAACTCCACCGTTATAACGACGGGACAGCACACATTGCTTTTGTAATGTGACATCCTTTAGATACTTGGTGACTTTTCAGATATGCACACCCTTGTTGGCCTGGGCAGTTTCACGAGTGTTCTTAAAATGAACAGGTAGATGCGAACCTCTTGATTTACATGATTTTGTGGGGTTCTCTGAGTCAAGCGAGTAGTGAACCATTTTCAGAGGTGACCTCAGGCTGCTTACGGGAAGAACTCTTTATGGTTCTTTTTGTTTGTTTGTTTGTTTGTTTTTTTCTGCCTTCTCTTCTTCTGGGATTCCCACTGTATGTTGGTTTGGTTGAACTCTCGGGCTCTGTGTATTTTCTTCATCCTTTTGCGTTTTAGCTCTTCCAACTGAATAATTTCTTTAGGTCTATTTTCCAGGTTACAGATTCTTTATTCTGTTTATACAATTCTGCTATTGAAATCCTGTAGGGAGCATTTTAATTATTATACTTCTCATCACTAGGATTCGTATTTGGCTCTTTTTAATAATTTCTGTCTCTTGATTGATATTTTCTGTTTGTTCACACATTATTCTTATGACTCCCTTTAACTATTTCAACATATTTGAGATACATGATTAAAAATCTTTCTCTAGTAATTCCAATCAGTGTGCTTCCTCAGAGACAATGACAGTTAACTTTAATTTTTGTGTGAATGGGCCAAATTTCTTTTCCATGCTTTGTAATTTTTCATTGAAAACTAGACATCCTGAATATTATCATGTAGTCTTTTCAATCAAGGTTTTCTCCCTCCTTAGGGTTTCTGTTGCTTGTAGGTTGTAGCTGCTTGTTTAATGAACTTTAGCAACAATTTTACAGGTCTGTATTCTTTATCATTTGTGATCTCTTAAGTCTCTGTACCTGTAGCTCCTGTTCAGCTAGTGTTTGACCTAAATTTTCTTGAACATTAGAAACAAAAAATAAAAAGAAAAAGAGAGAGAGAGAGAGAGAGAGAGAGAGAGAGAGAGAGAGAGAGAGAGAGATTTAATTATATTTTTAAAATCCTAAATTTTTCTGGCTTTGCAAATCTGGGGCACTCCTTCAGTGTGTAGCCAGGCCATTTATACGTCCTCCTTAGCCTTTAATTCCTGCTACACTGAGCCCTGAGATCAGCCAATGGTGAAAGCTTAGAGTTTTCTTGTGTCTTTCCTGAGCAGGCATTCTGCCTTGAGGATGTGTGTGTCTAAGTTTCCAGCACACATGAGTGCCTTTGAATACCTCAATTTTACAAAGACACTCCCTCTCTAGCTCTTCACCCATGGCTTTCACTGGTCTATTGTGTGCCTCAATCTATAATGTTTTGTCCTTACTGGCTGTGGGTTGTCAGTTTGCCTTCCATTGCTTTTGTTGGCTTCCTGCCTTTTTTCACCATGAGTGAGTTCTGAAGTATTCAAAAGGGGGCAGTGCTTTGTGTCAGTCTTCTAGCTTTCAGACAGGTTAGAACATACAAATAACTCTTTGTGAACAACGTCTGTTCTGTGCCCTCTGAAACACAGCCCCGCGTCCCACATCAGGAATACAGGCCCCCTTCTGGAAGACCACGACCAGCACTGTACTTACCAGGCAGAGGGTTGAAACAAAGGCAAATGAAAATGCCACAAAACATTCTATCATTTTAAGTTGCTTATTTTTCCGCCCAGGTTTAGTGTTCACTTTGTTGATGTAAAGCTTGGCTTGTTTTCTAGAGTTCTGTCAGTGTTGATTTTGACCATTTTATGTAATTTTTTAAAGTTTCTGTGGTGAAGCAAGCTCTACGATTAGCCTCTTCTCTTTTGTGCGCTGATGTGAACCCAGATATATTTTTCAGTGTTCTGTGAGTTACATCCAGGGCCCCAAACCAACAAATTCCACAGCCAAAGTAAATTGCTTCGTTACAATAAATCTTGATTATAATGAAGACTTTCTTAAACTCCAGCATCAGTTTATAAAAGTTTAAGATAAAAAGTAACTAAGATAAATTTTGAAATCTGAAAGATTAATGAGGACCACAGTTGTCTATGACATGTTCATTCTCATTCCATCTTTCAAATTTCTGTACTTTGTGATGTAAATTTTTCAGAGAACGGAGAGACTAAAATATATGATTGGCTGTTTTGACATGACTTGACTAGTTGAGGTGTTGACTTTCTCTAAATGACCTATATTTCAATGTTCAGTAGACAATGGGAGAAAAGATTTGAAGGTGGAACACCATAGGAGTTCAGTGAATAGACTTGCAGATGTTCCAGTTACCAAGAAGGCAATCGTTTAAGCAGTTTATCAGAATGACCGAAAAGAGTCTAAAAACCTTAGATTTCCTGGAACCCAGCAGTCTAGATTCTGATTTAATAGGTTTGTAGTGAAGCTGCAGAACCTTGTGACTAAAAATTTGCTGATATAATTCCAGTGCTCAAGTTGATTTGGACATCACTGGCAGCAAAATGGCCAATTTCCTGAATTTTCAATTCACATAGTATGGAAGGCCTCAATTAGAATTATTATACTTAGAAAACCATCTATATGCTTGGTGAGGAATTCACGTCTCCCTTGAAAAGGATCATGAGCAAGGAGTAGTTTACTGTATATTTGAGAGGCGCAGATTTTTCCAGATTTTATCATCAGTTGACCTATTTAGTATAAGTTTTGTCATTTCCAAAATGTCAGACAATTTTGAAATAGTTTAGAAGCTCAATATACCATTACATGCCATAGAATGAAGTTCAATTTGGAGCATAACCTTTTAAAAAAGTCTCACTGTTGTTCAAACGCATCTCTGCAAAACAGTAAATATGGAACCCTAGGATAAATTTGCATTAGGGTCTGTCTGAGGTGAAAGCATGTAGTCAAAGAATAACCATCACATATGAGTGTGCGTGAGACAGACAGGATGGGGATATCTTAGGGATGGTCGAGGAGGTGCTGTCCAGAAAAGAGTTGAAATTCTCAGGATAACAGAGAAGTAGCAGTGAGAGATGTCCAAGGAACTTTCGAAAGCACTCACGTGAGGGTGAGTTTTATATTCAAGCCCAGAGAAGGCATGGATTAGACCATCGTGGCCTCATGTGTGACTTAAGAATTTTCCTGCTCCCTATCCTTTTCTCATTGGGCATATTCCCACCCAGGAACCAGCTTGTCAAGATGGAGAGGAGAAGAATCTATGGTTGGAGAGGAGTGGAAAAAAAAAAAAAATGTTTATCCAACTAATTACACAACAGAGTGTTTTTATTCCGCTCACCCCCATGCTTTTTTGGTTTGTGTTCTAAGAGATGTTGTTTCCTCTCCAGAATAAGGAATTTATGCGGCAATTAATTAGTGGTACCCACAGTGGCCACCTCCCTATACCTATTGGGGCCACGTTTCTCCTCCTTAAAACTAGGCCAGAAACCAGTATTCACAAGGAACGGGGTTGGTTCCCTGCTTGGCTTGGGCTCAGCTTGTGCTCTGACAACCAGAATACCTCGGGGCCCTGCCCCAATGCTGGTCTCATCTTAGTTTAGGGCCCTGGATCTCAGGCTTACAAAACCTGTGACTTAGGGCCAGTTGTGTGGCTTGGATCTGACCCCTGCGCCCATACTAATCTTTCTTCTAGATGTGCTCCCATCTTTCCTTTGAGGACCCCAGTGTCTCTGACCCCTGTTCTGACTGACGACTGCTAAGAAACCCTGTGGGGTTGCCAAAGAGCTCCTTGCCCTGACTCCATTTCTTGCTTCTGGTTCTAGCCTTGCTGCTGGTTTTAGGCTCCCTTCAAACTAGGATCTGACTGGGCTTGGGATCTGCCTCTTACACAACCCTAGAGGGACTGAGGCTCATGTGCTGGAGAGAGAGGCAATGTTCTCAACAACAGAGTGTCAGCTGATTGTCATTGGTGCTAATTCAATGCCAAAAGGATATTCAATTTGTGGTGTGGTGAAAGAGGGAAGTTATTCAATGTAAACAGCTCAATTGTGATACAGCAGAGCTATGGTGAAGCTCAATAGTGTTACAGCTCAATTAGGAGACAGCACGGCTGTGCGTCTGCATGGCTTTGAGATGGTCCTGGGGCAAGGCCCCTCTCTTGCTTGATAGTTCTGCTCTGCTACAGTCTGCAATTCCAGGATCTCCTTTGTACAGGTCAGCTCAGATGATAGGAACACAGTGCAGGCAGAATGTTCAGTTCAGTGTGGGAGGCACGCAGCTTAGAGCAGGCTTCTCCCTGAAGGGCAGTTTGCCTGAGAGGCCCCTGTTTAGAAATGGCTGCTAGGCTCTGTTATCATAATTGAGCTCAGGTAGCCATCAGGAGCCCTTCTTGGTGGGTATCTTCTCAAGATCACCAAAAGTAGCTGCTGGATGTATTGCCCGTCTCCACCCTACCCAACAGTTTCCGGGAGAATTTCCAAGGAAGTCAGTTTGAGCTCTGACTACTTGCAGATGCTACCCAACAGGTGCTGCAAGGAGCTCTGTAGGGCAGCACGTTATTTGCCCGTAGCCTGACCACCCCCATATGTGTCCGTGGCCTGTCCTCTCAGGAGCCCAGTTAATACAAGGAACATGTTAAAGGCAAATAATATGTGTGCCTGTCTTACACGATCCACATTATTGGAAGACCTTAGCTTCTTCACAGGCAAACACATAGAAATCACACAGATATTACATGTGTTGTGATGGACATCTTTTTCCTTCGTGGGACTCATCTGGTGGCGTACTTCTCAGGGAAGGCTTTAATGACCTGCTTTCACCTAATTTGTTTTTTCTAACTACAGTTATTTCCCTAACTACACGTGTCATATATACATATCTGTTAGAAATAATTATATACAATGAAAATTGAAAATAAAAACTCCAAAGCCCTAAGCCATCTTTCTATCCCATTCCTCTCTTTGAAGAACACGGTAAAAAGTGGGTGTTTGTCCTCACAAACTCTTTCTGTGCATTTACAGGCATATCAAAATGCATGTAAATATATATTTTGATAAATATTATTGAATTATTTGTATATGAAAATTACATTTTTGACCTAAGATGTACAGAGAGCTTTCCATAACATGTAAGTGCATATAAATTTATCTTCTTCTTTTAAACTGCTCTATAATTTTTCCAGTGTGTGGGTGAAACATTGATTAATGAGTCATCACCTTATGGGTAGACCTGTGAGTGGTTTAGAGTCTTTTACTGACACAAGCAGTGTCGAATGAATGAATGTCTCTTGTTTAGAGAATAAGAACTGAGTGTATGAGATGTTTAGAGAAAAAGAACTAAGTGTATGAGATAATTTTTAGAAGTAGGTTTACTAGGGCAAAGGGTATCCTCCTTTTAAATTTCTACAACTGTTGATTAATTAAGATCTGTAGAAGTTGTATCAATTGACACCTTCATAAGCAGTGTATGAGGTTTTGTTTTGCTATAGCCTATCTCAGAATGTCAGTCAGTCAAGTGTTTGATTTGTTCCATTGGCATATTATTTTGGTTTTATTTTTAATGTATTGCTTAGAATCATCATATTTCCTCTTTGGGTGAACTGTCTTCTATCATCTTCTGCCAGTTTTCCTTTTGGATTGGGGGGATTTTCTTCTGGAGGTATAGGAACCATTTATATATTGAAATGATTATGTTTTGATGTCTTTTGCGTCATGAGCCTCCACCCTGCCTCACCCATATTGCTGCTTGCCAAGGCTGTGTTTTCAGTTGACTTAACTAATTCTTTTCTTCTATGAGCTCTGGATTTTGTGTCATAAATGACAGACTTTCCTTTTTTTCTGTTGTTATAATTACCTACTTTTTTGCATTTAAGTATTGATCCATCTGGGGAATTCATTTTACTGAAATACATGAGGTAAGAATCAATGACATTGAGTGCTTGCTGTCAACCAAAAATTGTGTTCCCTTTCCATAATATAAAACTGAAATTGAAACATGACAGCCACATCAAGGATGGATTTTCAGTCCTTTTGACTTGAATGTGTGACCGGTAAACAATTATAAAATATGTGAAGAAGTGGTATGTGTCACCTCCAGGCCAAGACTTTTAAAAAGTTCTCTGTCCGGTTCACCATCTAGACGTAAGCAACAGAGGATCCTATTTGAAATATGGCAACTTAAGTTACCAGAAACTCGGGTCTCTGAATCACCAGGGGCAAGATAATTGCTCAGTGACCCGTCGCATCTTCAGTGACTGTCACATGAAGGAGAACTACCCTTCCCTTGTGATAAGCCACTAAAATCTTGGGGCTTATTTATTAAAGTGGCTGGCCTGGCTTTACCAACAAAGAGTCCAATGAAGAGATAGGTGTCTCTAACCACTCGTGTCTGAGCACACTTTATTTTATTTAGTGAGTGTTCTGCCCACTGCCAGTGAAAGGGAATTGTTAGTAACCTAGCATCTGTAAAGGACCTGGAATGGAGGTGGTTTATCAGCGGGTGATTTTCAGAGTTAACCACACATTCAAGTGAGAATTCTGTTCAGTGCACCTGTGTCATCCGCATGAGTAGACCAGAACTTGGCAGAATCTGAAAGTAAAAAGCAGAGGTATATCAAACCAGTCAAAGCTTCTTATAATACACCTATTAATCATAATAATGCATTTCAAAGACGACATCTAGGACAAATTTAAATTAGAGTTGTATACCAGGACAACAGTAGAAAACCAGTGCTGGCTGAAGGCAACAGAGTTACCGATTTTTAGGAAATTTATTAATGACCTGTACCATCCAAAATAGGCATCATTTGTCAAGACCAATGGAGAACCAAAGATTTTATCTGCGGAATACATGAAGAAGGAGCTTGATGAACAAATAAAATGCCTAAAGTAAGTGGACCACAAATATTTGGTGCTTAAGCTGAGGTTGATTTAAAGCATGACTGTATGAACTTTTCCTCTTGGCTGTCTGGCACGAGCCAGATTTTACAAGTAGTTCTTTGAAGAACAACCTTGAAAACCAATCTAGTGCCTTACAGTAGTATTGAAGTACTTTGTGAGTGAGTCTTCTATTCATTTTTGCTGCAATCTCTTCAAAACCATTTGTGAATCTTGAATCAAAGGATTCAATGAAGGGAACACCTTGGATACTGAAAGTTTTGAAGCCTTTAGCAAATTGGAATTATTAAAAAGAGTGTGTAAATAGGAAGCCATTGAATTTGTCACTACCAAAGCGAGGAAGGATGTGAATTAAGCACAGAGAGCTCCGTGTATCTGGTTGAAGTTTGAAATGTTATAACTGTGTTTTGTAATTCCCTCCCTTTTGAGAAGAATTTTTTGATGAGCTTCCTGGGGATGAATTTGCATTTGTATTGAATGGAATGAAATAGAAAAGGCCTGTTATTTTGCAACATCTCCATTTGGTTTGGCAAAACATTCAAGATAATCAGAAATAGAAACAACTTATTTGCTGAGTTTTATGGCATAAAATATTTGTCTAAGAATGACAATGGCAATGAAATAATGAAGACAATGATGACGAAAATATTTGGACTGAAATATTTAAACATTTCCACACATAAAAGCATAAATAATAAGCTCCACATAGTAGAATTTCCCTGAACTTACCAGGAATCTCACCATCGGTAGAAACAGCATTTTTTTTTTTCCAATAAAATATGGGCTACAGAGAAGTGTCAATTAAAGGCGTCAATAAATTGAAATTCATTAATGATAAAATGCAAACTTGAAGAATATTGCCATTTTATAAACCAACTAAAAATAACAAGTTGGAGCACCGGAAAGTGAGGAGAGAAACAATGTGGCAAGAAAATATTTGAGGAAATAAAGGTTAAAATATTTTCAAATATGATGGAAAATATCAAACAGGTTCAACACAAGGGAAATAGGAAGTTATTTTGAAATGAATGGTAATGAACACACATCTTATGAAAATTTCTGGGTATAGTTAAAACTGCATTTAAAACAAAATGTGTAACAATGAAGGCTTTCAGAGAAAAGAATAAATGTTTAAATCCAAAGCTTGAACTACCACATTAAAAAGCTTGGAAATGGAAAGAAAATTAAAGACAAGGTAGAAAACAAGAAGAAATAAAGAGAAGAAATCAATGAATCAGTGAATGGAGAAATCATAAAGAAAATTCAGAAAGCCAGAATTTGGTTCTTGGAAAAATATGATGTCATCAATAATCCCTTGATCGAGACATAAAAGGATGTAATACACATGATCAATATCAAGAATTGCACAGGAGACATCACTGGGAGCTTGAAAATGATGCTAAGAAAATAATTAATGGCCACTTATGAATACGGGTAAATTCCTTGTAAGATAAGACATACCTAAACTGACCCAGTAAGAAACACGACATCTGAATGGTCTTACATTTTGCTAAAGAAAATGAATTTGAAATACAAAGCCTTCCCAGAAAAACTGAAGGCCCCGATGATTCCACTGGTGAATTCTGCAAATAGTTAAGGGAAAAATGAAGAAACGATATTAATTATTCATCATAAATTTCAGAAAATAGAAGAGGAGGATTATTGACCAGCTCATTTCCTGAAGGCAACATAACCCTGATATCAAAACTTGAGAAAGATGTTAGAAGTAAATAGAAGTACAGACCCATATCTCTCATGATCACAGGAACAAATATTGACAAAATAGTCACAAAACAGAGCAATATTGAAACTCATCACATGACATGATCAAATGTGAGTCAGCCTAGGAATGCAACGTCGGTGCCATATTAAGAAGTCATTCGTATATTCTGGATACTAGCCCCTTATCGGAGGCACTGTTTGCAAAAATCTTCTCCCATTCAGTTGGTGGCCTCTTTATTTTGTCAATGGTTTCTTTTGCTGTGCAGAAGCTTTTAAGTTTCATATAGTCCCATTTGTTTATTTTAGCTTTTACTTCCATTGCCTTTGGAGTCAAGTTCATAAAATGCTCTTTGAACCCAAGGTCCATAAGTTTAGTACCTATGTTTTCTTCTATGCAGTTTATTGTGTCAGGTCTTATGTCCTTCGATAGATGAATGGATAAAGAAGTTGTGGTATATATACACAATGGAGTACTATTCGGCGGTAAGAAAAGATGATATAGGAACATTTGTGACAACATGGATGGATCTTGAGAGAGTAATGCTGAGTAAAACAAGTCAGACAGAAAAAGCAGAGAACCATGTGATTTCACTGATATGTGGTATATAAACCAAAAACAACAAAAGAACAAGACAAACAAATGAGAAACAGAAACTCATAGACACAGACAATAGTTTAGTGGTTGCCAGAGGTTAAGGGGTCGGGGGGTGGGGGGTGGGAGATGAGGGTAAGGGGGATCGAATATACGGTGATGGAAGGAGAACTGACTCTGGGTGATGAACACACAATGGGATTTATAGATGATGTAATACAGAATTGTACACCTGGAATCTATGTAATTTTACTAACAATTGTCACCCCAATAAATTTAATCAAAAAAAAAAAAAAAAAAAAGTCATTCGACATAAAGAGAATTAGATTAGAGTAAGAAATGACATGATAATCTTAAAAGATGGATGAAAATTGTGTGACAGAATTCAGTATCTATTCATGATGAAGCATCTCAGCTTACTCAGAATAGAGAGGATCTTTCGCAACCTGATAGAAACCGCTATGAAATACCTCCAGGTAATTATTATACTTGATGTTTCCCATAGAGATGGGAACAAGGCAGGGATCCTGCACTTAGTATGTTTTCCCACGTTTTTCTGGATGTTTTAAACCAATGTAATAAGACAAGTAAGAAATAAAGATTATATCAGAGGAAATACAATGGCTTTTATGTGCCCTTCCCATAGTTGTATAGATATACTACTAAAATCTGCAAGAACTAATAAGTGAACGTAATCAAGTTACACTATATAAGGTAAGTTTACCAAAATCAATTGTATTTTTATGTACTAGAATAACATGGAAAAGGAATTTAAAATTAGTATTATTCAAAGTGCCATAAAAATAAACAATACTTGGAAGTAAATACGCCTAAACCTAGAAGATGTTCTTGAGACAAATTAAGGACATAAATCAATACACACGTAGACCATGTTCACAGGTGGAAGCATCCATAATCCTAAAATATCTATTTTCCAAATTGATCTGTAGATCCACCGTAAACTAGTCATGATCCCAGAAGGCTTTCTCTCTCTCTCTCTCTGTGGCTCTCTCTTGTTTGGATAAATTGACAGGCTGATTCTAAAATGAATATTTAAATCTAAGGAACCTAGAATCGCAAAAACAATTTGGAAAAGAAGAAAAATGTTGGACAACTTACACGACCTAATTTCAAGAATTACTGTACAGCTTTAATCTTCAAGGCAGTGTGGTATTGGCTTTAGTACAGATGATAAGATCAGTGGTCAGAAAAAAGCCACACTTAAATTGTCAACTGATTCTTTGACAGAGGTGCCAAGTTAATCCAAATTAATTAGGGAAACGATAGTCCTTTTACTAATGATGCTGGAAAAAACAGACAACTATTGTGGAAAGAAAAAGAATCTCTTTGCATACTTTGTGACAAACACAAGTTTATGGATCAAATGTAAAAACAAAACTACCGTGTTTCGCCCAGAATTAGACCTAGCTGGACAACCAGCTCTATCGCATGTTTTGGAGCAAAAATTAATATAAGACTGGGTATTATATTATATTATATAAGAGCCGGTCTTATATTGCAGTAAAATAAGACCGGGTCTTATATTAATTTTTGCTCCAAAAGACGCATTACAACTGATTGTCCAGCTGGGTCTTATTTTCAGGGAAACACGGTATCTGTTTTGAGAACAACACAGGGATGAATTTTTTTGTAATCTTGGAATAGGCAAAATTTTAGAGAAGACACAGAGAGCTCTAAGCAAAAATGGAGAACAAAGGGGAAGAGGAGGAGAAAGAGAAGAAAAATGGGATTTCAAAACTTTGAAAACTTTAGTTCACCAAAATACACCTTTAAAAGAATGCATAGCAAAGCCCGAGATTGAAAGAAAATGTAAGTTGAGCTTTTACATAATAATGCATATTGGACGTATAATGAAAACAATACTCCATTCAAGCATAACATATACAAATCTGAAAAATACTCTTCATCTAGAGTAAAACGTTGTGTCATGTAGACTCGTATCTTGCTAAATTTCAAAGATCGAAACATTTCTGCACTTGGAAACAGCTATGTACACTACTTAGGAGGTACATGATGTATAGAAGCACTACCGAAAACCTGCACTCGGGGTTTGTGACAAAAGGGCCAAAATATTCTCCCGAGCATCAGAAACAGTCTTTCTCTGCTGGAATCCATTTTTGAAAACTCAGAAAGACGCAACAGCTAAAATTGGACTCTTTCCTTCTGAAATGGTAGATTAGAAAAATAGTAGATACTTTTTCCACTAGATGCCAAAATTACGTAGTGATTAAGGAGAAGTGATTGCTAGTTCATAGCATTTTAGGTTCAAATGCATATGCAACTTAAAAGCACAAAAACCTAATGTAGCCTTAACGTGTTGTAATGTAAGGGTTTCATCCCAAGAAAGTTGTCAAAGCTATTACTGGTTTATCCTTGATTTTTAGCTATAATCTTCCATGATTTATTTCTAATGATTTATATATTTTCTTTAATTTGTTTCACTTGACGTAAGGATGTTTCTCAGACTGTCTAATAATGTCTAGGTTTAATAACTGTATTATGTCTGTATGATCTATGCTTCTGCGTATTGGTAAATTCATTTTTATATTTCCTACTCAGTTTTATAAGGACAAAAAGATGATTAAATACTCAAATATTGGCAAAATCATTGTACAGACAAGTGTCGTGACACTGCCAAAAATGAACAGTCAGCAGTGTGGTTAGTTATGAACCGATTAACTTAATGCGAACTCACGTTTGGAAAGACAGTTGAAGGATTTAAGTGACAAATTTAAGGTGGGTTTTTAAAAAAGTGTTTGAAAATCAAACATCGGCTATAATACTACTGGTCCAGTCGTCACAAATTGACAAGTGAATATAATACCAACTAAAGAAAGGATTGGAAAGGTGGATCTTTTCTGGCCATTCTAGACTGAATAAATTGGTGAAATCCTGAGGCAAAAAGAGCAAATTTCCTTTCTTTCTTGACATATATACTGAAAAGAGAAAGAGATTTCTAGTTCCACAGGCCTTATTCACAAAGCAGATAAGTACAAAGTATACTCCAATTTTTTTAAGTAGATTTTTGGGTCTAAGGTGATAGATATTGAGGTTGAAAGTAAAACATTTCAAAATACAGAAGAGTTATCTCTGGGAATCAAGCTTTTAAATGCTTGTCTGTTTTATAAATCGAGATTATTAGATTTCAGTTTAGGGTACATAAAGTTGTTTTTTCCCCTTCTCTCATTTATGGTTTTTGCTTCTCCCAAGTTCTCTGCCTGTTACATCTCTGCTTTCTTAATTCAGGAAATGAAATGTCCTATTTCATTTTGCTCAGACCACCCAGCAAAAGACTGGGCCAACGCCCACCAAGGTCAGAATGGAACTCAGCGCTGCCCACGAGCAATCTCTGAAACTTGAGACACCTGGGCCTTGCACGAGCGCTCTGGGTACCCTTGACCTCAGCCACGGGGCTTCTGTGCGCATGCGCAGTTGACATCAGTCTCTGACCCGTGCACCGTTGCTTGGTTACAGCCATTCTCTGGGCTGAGAGATTCCAAACTTCCTAACTGCCCTGCTGGGATAGTGTGGCGACAGGGAGTTGGCTGCTCTAGAGTCTGCTGTTGGTTGGGCTCGGGAGAAAAAAAGCGTAAGAAGTGCTGAGGAGGTTCTGAAGCCCTTAGGCTTGGCCATGAAGAAGGTTATTGGCTTCGGGCTTCGGAAGGTTTTCGGAAAGAGATCACAGAGCGATGGTCTTGGCAGGCATCCTTGGACTGGAGATGGTGTCTCCTTGCAGTTTGGGTACCACATCCAAGACAGAGATCTCCCCCAAATCCACAAAGCTGCCTGCAGGGGCGACGTATCAGAAGTGAAGAGGCTTCTCTCGCGCCATCCAGAGAGATTGAATGACAGAGACAAGCAGAAGAGGTGAGAGGGCCTGCGAGGCCAGTGGGCACGGGCGGGCCTGGAGGAGGCTGGGGGACCTGGCAGAAGGGCTCAGCGGCCCAGGCTCATCCAGGTGGAGCTCAGCCCTCCTGTCACCCAGGGCGCTGTGCTGTGTTCCCTCGCGGGTGGGGACCTTACCCGGGTGCCAGTGCCCAGGCCGACTTTGTGAGCACCAGGAACAAAATCTCAAGGACCCGTCACTCATAATTCCCCTTATAGAGCACTTTACTGACAATGTTAAAGCGATTTAACTAAATATCAATAATAGAAATGAAAAGAAGTATATGCAGCATTTTATTTTTGATGTCCACAGTTTTAGACCATATTGATAAATACTATAGAAAAGTGCTTAATGAGAAAACGAATTCCCATAGTAGATCAACTTGTGGGCTAAAAATTCTTCAGCTAAAGCCCAGTATCCGTTTTCCATCAGTGTCCACCCAGGTATGTACGGTGTTCACTGAGGGGCCTTAGAAGGGAAGCTTCCAGGGGCACATGCTGTGGGCTTGCCTAGGAAGACTCGTTTTCTCCCCGTGTGTGCTCTTCCTCTAGGTATCAGTTTTACATAAGCCGGCTAAACTCTCAGGGCTTTACAAGTCTGGGTTGCACGTGCTGTCTCTTTGATTGTGGTGATGACATTAAGAATCGTTTTGCACAGTAGACAAAGATTTGCCCTTCTAGGTGTCAACAGGTGCTCTATTGCCACAATTTCTTTACTAAGAGCTGAAAAGAGAGATACATGATTGGAATATAGCTGAAAATGCCCAAACACCCTAATATAGGTAGGATGTTAGAGCTTGATAGTGACGGCATTTCACGTTAGTAGAAAAGATGAATTACTCATGAATGACGGAGAAATACCTGTTAAGTATTTGGAGAAAATTCGTTAGATTTTCATATCACAAAAATAAGTTCCAGATGTACTATAGATAAAAACTTATAAATATACGAAATGAGGAACGTACCAGAAGAAAACAGAAATGCCTATTTATACATTTTTTTATGTTGGTGAAGACTTGAAAAGCAAGAGTTCAGAAGGTTGGTTGAGCAATATAAGAAATCAGTAGTCTCTGTATATCAGAAAATAATATTAACAAAATAAAAGAAAATGTACTTGCAAATTATGTACGGCATAAGTATATCAGGGAAAAGTGTATCTTCGTTTTATAGAGAAGTGTCTGAAATCAACAGAAAAAACGCACTCGAATTTTGAATGGGACCAAGTTCTTTCTGTGTATCTGTAAGTGACCAATACTTAGTGTCCCAGGTGAGAAAAGGAATTCAAGTTGAAAGAGAGATGACAACTTCTTTTCCATCCTCCAAGGTTGAGAAGATGAGGAGCCATGGTACTTGTACTGCTGCTTCAAGTTTAAGTTGCTTCTGACTTTTCAAACGGGCAGTTGGTGATAAGTACCACATTTAAAAATGTGTGTTCCCTTTACGCATCAATTCCAAGTACTAAAATATCTTTATGAAATAATTAGATAAATCACATACAATTTGTTTTTCTCAGCACTGCTTACAATATCAATGTATTGTGAAGAACTCACATCAAGGGATTTCGTAAATAAATTGCAGTGCATCCGTAGGATGGAATTACCTGAGACCGTTGAAGGTGGTATGGATGATACATACATGCTCACGTGCAAAGATGTACTCTGGTAGCTCGGAAAAGGAGAAAAGCATTCCTTTGATTATACACACACACGGACTACGATATTATTTTAGCCCAAAATATGTGCAAACTTGATATCTGAGTATTTGTACTGTGACGTTTTCTTTTTAAAAAAATCTGATCTCTACACTGAACATATACAGAAATTCTAGTAATGGTTTATTATTAATAAAGTAATCCCAGGTAATATTTCATTATTCCCAGGTATATGAATCTTGTTCAGATTAAAACAATTTCTCACTTCTATTTTTTAATATATTTTTTTTAAAGATTGGTATTTTTGGCAACTTTTAGCCTCTTCAGAAGTAAAGGCAGTCTTTTTATCTGTGCCTGTAGAAGTTCATGTATCTATATTTCTGTACACACTTAGTTTTTTTTTTATTACATAGTGCTTCATTACCTATAATATTAAATGATTTTTGATTAATCATTTTGGTTCTGTCTTTGTGGAGATCAAAAAAGCACATATAAGTGATTATTACTATTGCAGAAGTACTGCTTTACTATAAAAATGTTGTTTACAAATGTTGAAATCTCCAGCTATAGTTATCCATTCTTTCAATCCATTTATTCATCAAATATACACTGAATAACTGTTACAGAGCAGACACAGTCTACCCAGGACTCTCAGAATCTATCTCTCAGGCCCTTTTCATCCTTAAAAAACTTTATGTTGCCCAGTAGGAGTGAAATGAAAAATTGTAAATGGAAGTATTTGTACCTAATCTCAATTGAAGCTTTTCCTCCCCCATTTCAAACAAAAGGATTTCTACAGTTAGGACGTTGTGAACAGTGACCAAATTTGCTGTTCAGCTAGTGTGCAATAGTATTAAATATGAATATTGATCATTGGAAATCATCCGATTTTCATATAATCTTTGAATCTCCACAGTCAATGAAATGAGCCATCCCTAGTCACTTGACTCCTGAGTCTCCTTTGGCGTCAAGTTTCTTGAAAATCAAAACAAGAATTACTTTGTGATTTTAGTCCTCTTTCCCCGTGATGCTCTTAAGAACGAACATTTATTTAGATGCCAACTTACGAGGAGAACTGCGGAAGGTCTGGTGTGTTTCCATTATTTCACTTCACGTCAGGCACCACGGGTGGTAGGATGCCCGTTCTTGTAAGTACCAGTAAGAAATTATTTAAATGCCGCCAACTATACTTTCAAGGCATTCTGAATTATGCATTGCCTTCCAGTGTCAGAGGTGTTAAAATATGAGAAAAGAAGCATCTTAGAACCACTGCAATGCAGTGTTCTTTCTTAATCCTTAAAACACAGCTGCAAAGTAGGTAGAATGATATCATTTTACTTAATTGAAATGTTGTCTTGTAAAGTAGTAGTGATGGTAATAATTCGGATAATATTACCAAACAGTTATTGAGTGTGTGTTTTGTGCTAGGAACCTAAGTAAACACTTTGCATAGATTCCCATTTAAGCCAACAACAGTGCCCTGTGATGTTAAGTACTATTTTTATCCCCATTTGTTGATGAGGAAATGGAGGCACACAAAGGCTAAGGGACAGCTATTAAGTGGTAGAGTTAAGTTAGGATCAAACCCGAGTTGAGCTGATTCCCCAGGGCATGCTCTCTGTAGTCGCTTAGGCTGCTCTTTCATTAGTGTGGCGAGTAACAAGAGCTCGTGAATGTTGTCCTTTGTGCAGAAGAAAACTCTGTGTTGGTTCTGAAGGCATTGGAGTAGTGTGTCATGTTTACAATTGCATGCAGAACTGCATGTTTGAGACGGTGCCCTGTAATGTCCTAAATGTCCTCTCACCCTCATAGGACTGCTCTCCATTTGGCCTGCGCCTTTGGCCGTCTGGAAGTGGTGACTCTTCTAGCAGAGAAGAAATGCCAGATGAATGTCGGTGACAACAGAAACAAGACAGCTCTCATGAAGGTATGTGGTAGCCAGCTCTGTCAACAGGAGATGGATTTGGTTTAATTATTTAGAATAAAAATGAATTTCTCTCAATTAACTATACCTAATTGTGGAAACTTGTGGAATGCTTACTTTGAATTCCCATAATTTACCGTTTATTTAATGACGTAATCCTGACAGGCCGTGGAGAGCCAGGAAGAGAAGTGTGCAACAATCCTACTAAAACACGGAGCGGACCCACATATGAAGGACTTCCGTAGCAACACGGCTCTCCACTATGCGGCCATGGGGCACAACACCGTGATAGCTGAACAGCTCCTGCAACACCAGGCAGATATGGAAGCAACGAATGAGGTATAGATCCACAGATGTATGTATTTATACACTATTTATAATACATGTGTTTCAGCCACAAGCATTTTATTTCTAGTCGATATATACTGCATGCTGTACATCAGGCCCTGTCGCCACAGAAACAAGTCAAAGCCAAGTCAGGAAGGGGAAATGGGTTGGCCACAGAAAGGGCCCAGCTCTGGCCTGTAACAGTCCTGTTACTGCGTGGGAGTGGGTGCAAGGCTCAGAGCCCACCGAGGACTGAAGACCTGGTGGGCTGGAAGTATGTGGGGGTGGCTGCTACAGGGCAGGGCCTAGGAGATGGGTGCTCCTGGGGGTGGGTGGGAGGAAGGGTGGAACTTGGGTCCCGGCCGGGGAGCTGGCGATATGCAGGTGGGGAGGGGAAGCAGCAGGACACAGGCCCTGAGCAGCCCAGGCCTCGGGGGTTCTGAAGATTGGGGCAGGAGGGCCAGTCACGTTTGGACATCCAGCCGGGGCATCCACCTGTGCTCCTAGCCACTCTGCCAGCCATGGCCCCCCTTGGGGTCTCCACCTCGGAGTGGGGCTCCTGCTCAGCCTCGTGGAGACGCTGGGCGGGTTGTCGTACAGAGGGAGCAGGTGATGGGGTTGCATTCACCCCTTTTTGTTCCTGGACGTACATTACCGCTCGCCAATGCAACCCCAGCAGGAATGCCCTTGGTTGACACAGGAAGGGTCAATTTTACATCTTTGGAAGCTCAAGCATCCCCTGAATGCAAACAGTTGGAACTCAATTTTCTAAAATTTTACTTTACATGATCATACCTCTAAAGTAGCAGTAGAGGGCACAGCTCTCCTTTATGCACTTGTGACAAATTACTTGTGAAAACACAACTTGTTAGAGGCAACACTTCCTTTTTTAAGTGTTTTTTCACGTCCGAGTTGTTTTCCAATTAATGCAAAACAATGCAGGAAAGCACAATTTGCCTTTGAAATCGGCTTCTCCTTAAAACTCAAACGAACAAAAGCATTTTACAATATCATTGAAATCTTCCTGCTGTTGACAAGTTGCTATTTATAAACAAGTGATTTATATAAAGCTATTTAGCTCCCATTGGCCAAAGCCTGAGAGGGAAAAAGGAAAGGGAAAGGAAATAACTATGAGAAATATGCAGGGGAATTTGGAAATTGAACTATTGAGAGGAAATAACAAGAAGAGATTTTTCAAAAACTCATGGACACAGACAACAGTTCGATATTTACCAGAGGGTAGAGAGGGGAGGGGTGATAGATGAGGAAAAAGGGTCAAATATATGGTGATGGAAGGGGAACTGACTCTGGTGGTGAACACACAATGCAATATACAGATGATGTATTATAGAAATGACACTTGCAACCAACTACTAACCAATGTCACCCCAATAAATTTAATTAATAAAAAGTGCTTTTTTATTTTTGTTTTCCTTCAGTTTATATGCTTAGTCAAGGTCCTCTGCAGTTTTGGGGGATAATAATCCTTAGCTTGGGAGAGAGAGTCAGTGAGTTTTAAACTCCCCCGAGACCACTTCTAGGAAGGCTCCGAATCCTCCAAATTACAGTGAACAGGTGGCAATTAAGTGGGAAACGAGGGAAGGACAGATAATTAAGTGACATATCATCCTGTTCTGGCAGAAAGAGCCACCTAGGTAAGAGTCTAAACTCTGCTGTGAAATCTAGACTGTCCCATGAGAAGAAAGGAGTTTAGCTTTAACGAAATCAAGTTGCATTTTGAGTTATTAATCCCGTTTCCTCTCCTACCCAGGAAATTAAGTGTGCTTTTCATAAGTGACATGTCTCTTCCACTTTTATTTGGCCTAATCCTCAATGTCAGAGGAAATTGGTGACATAGGCGAGAGAAGAGACTGAAGTGATCGTCTACTGGACTAGTTCTCGGCTAGAATTGTGCTGGCAAATCAAAGTCACCCTAGGAACTTTAAAAACACTTACAATCATTCACAAGCTAGGCTCTTCCCTGAAGGTTTTGACTGAGTAAAGCTAATAAGGCCTGGACATGTGTTATTTAGAAATATTTCCCTGAGATTCGGATACAACTCTTGGTGAAGAACTACTAGTGCAATATATCAATTCGCAGATCTCAGATACTTAAATATCTCTAGAAGAGGTGGAGTTTGGGAGGTGATTACCCTCCAGCTCTCTCCTTCCCAACACTCTTCGCCTGACTTTTGAACTGTCTGTACCTCTGGGCTCGAGAAGTGGAAGGAAATATCATTGGCGGTATCTACTGGCTTAAAAAAGAACACCTTTTTCCTTTCAGCCATCAGTCATTCACTGGCGCTCAGAGAATCTTCAGAAATTTGCTGATGGGTGGTCTCCTAATGCACAGAATCGGGCCCTTTAAGAATTTTGCATGTTTGTTTGTGCTCCACTTGTTAGATCAACAAATGCTTACTGCAAGCAGGGTTTCCTGCAGTAATAGGAAATTGTGAGCCTACTTTTTTGCCTGTTGTTCTGTAAATCTCCAGTTTTCTTTTCTTTGTTTTTTAGTTAAATTTATTGGGATGACAGTGGTTATTGTATTTAAATAGGTTTCAAGTGTACATTTCTTTTTATTTTATTTTTATTTTTATTAAATTTATTGGGGTGACAATTGTTAGTAAAATTACATAGATTTCAGGTGTACAATTCTGTATTACATCATCTATAAATCCCATTGTGTGTTCATCACCCAGAGTCAGTTCTCCTTCCATCACCATATATTCGATCCCCCTTACCCTCATCTCCCACCCCCCACCCCCCACCCCCCTTATACTCTGGCAACCACCAAACCATTGTCTGTGTCTATGAGATTCTGTTTCTCATTTGTTTGTCTTGTTCTTTTTGGTTTATATACCACATATCAGTGAAATCACATGGTTCTCTGCTTTTTCTGTCTGACTTATTTCGCTCAGCATTACACTCTCAAGATCCATCCATGTTGTCACAGATGTTCCTATATCATCTTTTCTTACTGCCGAATAGTATTCCATTGTGTATATATACCACAACTTCTTCATCCATTCATCTATCGAAGGACATTTTGGTTGTTTGCATGTCTTGGCCACCGTAAACAAAGCTGCAATGAACATTTCTATAATGCGTCATCTATATGTCATATTATGTGCTCACCACCCAGAGTCAGTTCTCCTGCCTTCACAGTATATTTGACCCCCCTTACCCTCCTCTACTATCCACCGTCCCCCCTTACGTTCTGGTAAGCACTCAACTGTTGTCTGTGTCTATGAGTTTTTGTTTCTTTGTCTTGTTCATCTGTTGCTTTCAGTTTCCTATCCCTCATATGAGTGAAGTCGTATGGTCCTCGACTTTTTCTGTCCGATTTGTGTTGCACAGCATAATAATGTCATGATCCATGCGTGTTGTCCCAAATGGCAGCATTTCATTTGTTGTATGGCACAGCAGTATGCCTTAGTGTATACATACCACATCTTCTTTATCCAGCCATCTATTGAAGGACAGTGTGGTTGTTTCCGTTTCTTGGCCACCGTAAATGATGCTGCAGTGATCGAAAGTGTGTGATAAACTCTCTCAGTATGTCTGGGAAATTCATAGAGCCGTGGCATAATCACGATGGTAGGTTTAAACATGAAATCCCATGAAGTTAGTAGCAATACAGATGGGAAGTGTCAATAATTTAGTGTCAGCAGTCCTCTAATGTAATTATCCATTGGATTAACAATCTGAAAAATGAATACAGATAGATTATGGTTTGAATAAGAATGGGAAAAATTCTTGAAGTGGGTGTAATGAGTCTAAGTGACAGTTTTGTTGCATGTTGGGGCCCAGATTTTTAATGAAGCTTATGATACTAAAAAACGGAAAGATTTTACATACAAATATTCACATTATACACAAACATTTGGAAAAGGCAGATAACAAATCCCAAGTGGGCCATAGACTAGTTGTGGCTCCTCGATATGTTTAGTTTGCCCCCCTATGTTGAACCAACATCGAGAGTTTGGGGACCGATGAAGAAACAACGATGTCAAGCTTCTCTTAACGAATCCAGCCTGGTCCCCTTGAGCCCTGACTACAGTGGGTGTCCTGTGGAGAGGCTGCGCCTCTTCTATGAGACATGTGTTCCCCAGAGTGCTGCTGTCCCCACCTGGGTTCTTCACTTACTTGGGTCCCCTTCTTTGTCTCCGGAAGCACTGGAGTGTGCGATTCCTCTCGTACAGAGTATTTTGATAAACATTTCAAGATTTTCAAGACAGTCCATGTTGATTTATTATATGTGTTCTATGTTAATCTCCTTAGAATGAGAGTAAGTTTTTCAAGCTAGAATTCCTAAGTTGTTTTTCTTTTAAAAAAACAAAAAGAAAAAGAAAAAAACCTTCCTTTTTCATTATACGTCCTATAAATGATCATACCCATGGAAATGGCTTTAAGTCTTATGAGGTCAGTGATGGCTATAGTTGTAGGTGTCATGCATATTCCAGTCAGCATTCTATCTTCCTCCTCAACAGGGTTCCTTAAAACTGCAAGTGATTTAGTCGCTTTCATGATGCTAAAAGATCAGTATTAAAACGTTAACTGATAAGCCATGATATTTTATTTCGGAGTTATATTTTGCCTGAGCCGTAAAATAATTTTAAGTAGCAATTAAAATAGACCCAGAATAAAAACAGATTTTTTCAAAAAGTAGATAGGGATTGGGGTCCCAAGATTATCATCGTAACTGAGAATGAAATTTCACATTGAGCTTACCAACAGCCCAGATAAAAACCCATCATCTTATAATGGGAGAAAACCCATGGACCATTTAGCGATAAGCAATCAAAGGTCATTTGAAGCCTAACTCTTTTTAATTTAGAGTCCATTTCTTTAGTGACCCTTTTGGAGCAGGAGAGCCTGAAGTTGACATCTGGGATCCTGAGAACATGGATAGAAGAGAAGCAAGCATGTTTGCATAAGCTGCAGAAAACCTTCACCTCTGTTGGAAAGCTCTCCAAACTATATCCCTGAAATTCCATGATATTTCAAACGTTAATGTTTGCCACAGAAAAGTATTGTCAAATCGGGAATAAGCAACCTGAAACACTTCTTTAGTAATAGCCATATAAAGCACAGTTTTATAATACTTCTCAAACACAGGTGCTCTTTCTGGAATCTTCCTACTGGGCCACAGTAGTTAATTTCTGGTAAAGTACATATTCTTTGGAATACAATGTAACAAACACTGCCCCAGAAACAATTATTTAGGTTTTCAATTCAATAAAACGACTTAAAGCATTTACGTCTATGATTTCGAGCTTGGAGACACAGGGATGAAGAATAGCCCCTGCCCTCCAAAAGCTCCGGGTTCAGATGGGAACGATGAAATCACTGCAGTGCAGTGCGGTAGAGACTGTGATAGGAGCAAAGATTTTGGAACCAGGGCTGTCAGTGTTTGAGGGGAGTTCTGGAGAATGAGGTGGAAGTTCATCCGTTGGAGAGGAAGAAGGAGGATATTTTAAAGGGAAGGAGCAGCAGATGACAGCACAGAGGGCTACTTTGTATTTACTTTCTCTAGTGTATGTTCAAGTTTAGAGGATCTTTTATGAGTTTTCAAATTTGATGTAGAACTATGTAGTTTTTAAGCTGTAAAATGTTTTCTGTTTTACAGTTTGATTTTACACCACTTTTATTTGCTGTGCATCGGAAGAGCCAGGAAATGGTGGAGTTTTTACTCGAGAGACATGCAAACATACATGCAGTTGATAAGTGGAAAAGGTACAGTGGTTTGTTCTTTTGTTTTTAAACTTAGAACTGTTTTAGAGCGGTAACAGTTACTCAAGTCAGAAAGATTAATAAGAAGAGGATTAACCTATGATTACAAAGTGAAAAATATCAGCACATCGTCCGTTAGGTAGAAAAGCAATTATTCTGACTGGTGAACTGGAAGAACCGTATCCTGCAGGATTCATATTCCTTTATGATACCGACTGATGTCATTTGTCATTGCAGTTTGGGGTCACGTGGTATTATATTAGCTAAAGGGTTTTCACTGTAATTTTACTAGTTTTGTGTAGTATGGGGTCTGACTTAGTTTATGACACAATATGGGATTTAGTCTCTCTGACAGTTTTTTTAACCTCTGCCGCGTATTCAGTTTTCCTTAAAAGATGCACGTTAAAGGTAAATAGGAGTTGATTTTGTTGTTTGGATGACTCTGCTTGAAATTGTTTTCTTCAAGGAATGCTGATGTCATAGGGATTTCCCTAAGTGACTGTGAATTGCTACTACCAGATGTTCCTCCGTTTTTATCCTTTTTCATTTCTAGTCTATTTTGATGTGTTTTTGTTTTATCATTTTTAATTGGTGTGGGTAGAAGGGAGAAAGACAACATTAACTGAATAAACTTCTTCTTTAATGAAACAAGTCATGGATGGGTGATAAAAAAAGAGATGGGCTTTCAGTTCACTCAGGACTGGGTTCAATGCTCAGCTTTCCTACGTGTCACGTGTGTGACCATGGGAACATTACTGTCATCACCAAACATGTTTCCCGATGTGGAAACGAGGAAAATCATATCTCCTTCGAGGATGGTCGTGTGTCACGACCTGGCGTGTAATTCGGTGCCCAGCACGTGCTTATGCGCACCATTAACTTCAATGATGACAATGATTGCTAGAATTATTATTAATACTATTGTTTTGAGCCTGCCAACTAGCTTTAATTTACCTGACTTCTAGCTGACTTTGGATGTAACGTATATAAGACTAAGGAAGAAACGGGAAATTCTTCATTGAAATCTTCACCTACTTCAGATAAGTGACCTCAGCAGAGTGACTTGTCTATTAAAGAACTTTAAATTAGCAACTTCTAGGTAGTACCCAAGTGGGGCAAGAGGCTTTTTGTTTTTGTTGTTTTCATGTGCCTTCATTTTAGCTTTGGACATAATTTACAAAGATGAACACTTAAGCATGTAAATGGTCAATTCTATACAGATAAGCAATATATTGCACTTGGTAGAGTCTCTCAATGTTGCTGTTTAGGTAACTTACAGTTCCTAAGGGTGAAGTTGTCTGTCTGTTATTTCAGAACAGCCCTCATGCTTGCTGTAAAGGCTAAATCCTCAAATATAGTCCGGCTGCTGCTTCAGGCAGGTGCAGATGTCTTTGCTCAAGATGACTTTGGATTCACTGCAGAAGAATATGCTTTATCTAAAGGTTTGAAGGAGTAAGTGTTTACATTGACATGCTAATTATCACAAAACTAAACTTCCAAATACTTTAACTGTTACTTCTTAGGTAACAGGTGAGACTTCATAACTGGGTTCAGGCAGTGGGGGCATGGCAGTGAGTTAGTAGACATCCTCAGCCAGAAACCAAACAAACGGTCAGACGTGGAAGACGTAGCAAAGGGACAGATTCCTTATCCCAGAACTTTGAAGACCTTTATCTCTAGGGATCCCAACATTCTCCATTTCATTCCAAGCATAACCCCTGTGTGTCAGGTACCAATAATGTCTCTTCTCTGACTTTTTCAACTAGTTATTTGGGGGTGTAAAATGTACAGTTTAGCAGGAAATTCTCTATTTTCTGGAGGCTATCGGCTATGCTCTCCCCCTTGAAATTTTCAAGAAGCCAAAGTGTTCCCTAAGTCCAAGGGGGACCATCCTCTTTCACAAGTCAGATGGAGAGGGAACGAAGGTCATTCTGGTCATTCATTGGTTTCCATTGATTGTGTTGCTGCAGGCTTGCTGTAGCAACGGGTCCTGTCGTCATGACTACCTGTGCTCCCAGGTGCCCTTGCTGATCCCGAGTCCTCGGTGTTCGTGGTTTTCCACACTTGGACTTCCAAGTGACGATATTTTTTACTTGACACGCATGTGTTTGTTTACATTCTCAGCCCCTATTCCAGAGCACCAGCACCCTGTCCCGGGAGCTTGGACTTCTAGCTTTAGCCACACACACCCTTCCCCAACACTGAAAAACAAAACTATGCGGGGCCCACATCTTAGCCCAGACCTCATGATGACTTACCCTTTTGAGTATCTTGTTTTGTCTTCTGCTAGCACATGTTAGTTGGAACATTCTGAGCTGTCAGAGAGGTGCCAGTAATGCTGCAGGAAAAGATCAGACTTTCCTTTCTCCTTTGTTACCAGATCTGTACGCCAAGGCCACTTGCTATCCCATGGAGTATCTTTCCTTAGGTCCTGGAAGGTCCCATAACGCCTTTCCCACAGTAGCAGGCACTAACTTGCCTGTGATTCCTTAGTTAAGATGAGGCTCAGTGATCTGTTTTCCAAAATAATGAAAATCTGTCAAGTGACTTGACTCTCCCTCAAGTTTCAGAATATTTAAAGTTTTGCCTGACATGGAAGCCAGTAAACAGGAAGCTCTGGATCTAAAGGAGGTTACTTGGTGTTAGACTAGCTGCACCCCTTCCATGCCTCATGAATGTGCATGTGTTATATCTTCCAAGTCAACTGGGGATGCCTAGGAAGGTTAGAAAGATCTGATAGTTCAGAGTTTCAGGAGGTAGTCATGAGACAGAAGTAGTCCAAGCCAGGTCTTGACTTCTATACGTTTTCTGCCACTGGTGTGATTAGCTACGATAATAGGGGGCAATTATGTTATCTGACTTATTGAGGTAACATATTTCTAAACGCCTTTAATTACAAATTACATAATAGCTGAGATGTACTGAATTACAAACCACAAAGAAAGAGTAGCTAATAACCAACATTTAAAACATTTTCTGTAAACTGCAGCATTTGAATGTTAAATAGAACCTATGAAAAGCACACATTAGATTTATTTGGAATTCCAAAACAATTTCAAAAACTAAAGCTCAAAAAAACTTACTCCATTGCCTTCCATTTTGTTGTATTATCTATTTGATCCTCTGACAACCTGTAAAATAAGGCAGTGAGCTGCTTGGTTTGTAGAGGAAAACTCTGAGCCTAACAGCAGTGACTTCTCCGACAATGGATCTTGTGGACTATGGAACTAGGATTTCTCAGTTCTCGCCACTTGCCCCTGCTAATTCTAATTAACTGACTGAACTATTCTGCCCTCACCATGACTGGTTCACCTTGCTTTTTTGTCTTCTTTAATCACATGCTTAAGAAAAATTTTGTACAACTTACCATGTTGTTGTTTTTTTAACTTAAGTTGATAGGGGTGACAACGGTTAGTAAAATTACATAGGTTTCAAATGTCCAATTCTTTAATATATTGTCTGTATATCACATTGTGTGTTGACCACCCAGAGTCAGTTCTCCTTCTGTCACCATGTATTTGACCCCCTTTACCCTTTTCTACTATCTATCCCCTCTTCCACTTACTCTCTGACAGCCACTGAACTGTTGTCTGTGTCTATGAGTTGTTTTTTCTTTGTTTGTCTGTAGAACTTACAAAATTGAAGCGTATGGGATAATTCAAGTTTTTATATTAGCTCAGACATTACCTGAAATACTCTAAGAATTCCATGTTTTGATAAATGTGTTCCTGTCAGTTATACCACAGTAATATTATCACCTCTTTTACACATAGCGACGCCAAACTAATTTCTGATTGTAAAAAAGAGAGGAGATGGAAAAAGTCTTCTGACAATAACAGTCGAGGTAAGACTCCTAATAGTGAAGTATACTTTGTGGTCCTACCAGACATACAGTAAGACTAAGAAAGTTTTGCTATTGAAAGAGCTGTTAAAGCAAAATGTGTATATTGCATGTATATTTTTTCTTTCTTAGTTAATGTCTTTCTTAATAGTCTAGTATTCAGAATTATTATAAAAGTGAATTGTCGGTATTTAAAATCTGAGAGCGTATTGTGTGAAAAGAAAGTCATTTATCTAGTCATGACCCCTACAATCCCATATGATATTTGTGTAAATACGAAAAATGATTTTTAAATCAGTATGTTGTATGTTTCTTCTATAATCAATCACCTTGCAACAAGTTGGACTTGTTCTAAAAATGGACCTTTGTTTAAATTTTACATCAAATGGCTTACAGGTAGTGAATGAATTCTTGTGATTACATTGTGGTTTGTCTCACCATAATGTAACTAAAACTAGGAACTCAACAATACCTTCCTAGTCCCATAAACAAATGGCAAACAGTAAGAACTGCAAAACTTAGCCAGTGTGAAGGAATCGCAGTGAGACTGTTTTTGAAAGGTATCTCCTGATGCAAGTCAGTAAAGCTGTGCCTTGCTGAGAAGCATGGGTTATTTTCCATGTGGCTATGCCAACAAGTTCTCACTAGTATCACCTTTTTTCCTCATAAGTCAAAACAGAGTGAGACATGTTGACCTCATTAGAAGAAGCTGTTTTCTTCTGTTCGTTGGATAGTTGTCATGACAGTGTAATTTCTCTAGAACAAGATGCTCTGTAGCCATTAGTGAAAAGATAATCACAATAAATGTTCCCATAGCCCAACTTAGGACTCGAAAGATGATAATAAAAGTACAGAAAAGTTTCACAATGACAAAAACGCTATTCTACTCACTGGATGTGGCACCTTGTGCATTGTACAACATGAAATGCCCGAGGACCCCTTAAACATTGTAGACCTCTATCAAAGCACTTGTGTCGGTGGTTTTGCAAGTTATAGGAAACACAGAGATGAGACGGAATTTGATCTTTAATGTGCCCCTAATACTTTAGAGCTGTCCCTGGTTTATTTCTGGGGTTTCTTAAAACAGAATTTTCAAGGGCAATCTTTTCATTCATTTATTTATTTGCCTCTGCAGCCGTTTGCTATGTAAGCATCAGGTGTCTTTTAGGTACTAAGTATTATTTTGATGTTGCAGAAGACAAGCGTTTTAAAACCACAGTCCCTACCCTCCAAGAGCTTGTTCTTATCATTGTCATTGCTATTATTTACTATACGTTACACAGTGCTTACTAGGTGCCAGAGCCCACTGAGAGCTTATCATTATCATTATTGTTTTTTATTGGGTGTGTAGTATGAGATCTGACAATTAAGTTCGAGAACTCGCCAGCGTGCACTTACATTATTAGCAGCACTGTACAAACAGCTCAGTAAGGTTTCATAACCTTGGTATATCAGTGTCTCAGAGCTGTGTTCGTGTTGACGTGTGGCAGTGTCTTGCTGAGTGGCGCTCATTATTGTTGTTGCATATTTTTGTGTGCCATTGCGAGGCTGTCTGAGCTTGAATTAGAGCTATGATCAAACATTAAATTTCTTGTTAATCTTGGCAAGAGTGGAAGTCAAATCAGGAACATGTGAGTCCAGGTTCATGGGGATAATGTCGTGAAGAAAACGGCCATGTACAAATGGATTAAACGTTTTTCTGAGGGGAAAGATTGCGTCACTGATGAAGAGACGTCAGGGTGGCCAATAACGACCAGAACTGAGGAAAACATTGCAAAAGTTCATCGAATTGTGAGTCAAATGCATCGGCTGACTGTGAGAAGCATAGCAGACCAAGTACACATCGATAGAGAAACAGGAAAATTTTAACTGAAAATCTTGGCATGAGAAAGGTGTGTGCAAAAATGGCTCCAAAGGAGCTCACTGATGAACAAAAGCAAAGGAGAGTCAAAGGTTGCCAAGACCTTTTGGATAGTCAAGACAATGTTTTGAGCCGTGTTTTCGCTGGTGATGAAACATGGGTGTACCATTACGATTCTGAAACAAAGCATCAAAGTGCACAATGGAAGTCAGCCAATTCTCCACGACCAAAAAAGTTCTGTCAGTCCAAATCAAGAGTCAAAACAATTTTACTAACCTGTTTTGATATCAGAGGGATTATTCATGATAGATTTGTACCAACTGGACAAACAGATAACAATGTTTAGTTTTGGGAAGTTCTGAAAAGACTGCATGAAAATGTTAGAAGAAAACAACCTCAACATTTGGCCCACTATTCATGGCTGTTGCATGACGGCAACGCATCAGCTCACACGGTACCGTCTGTGAGAGAGATTTTAGCCAGTAAACAAATAACTGTATTGACACACCCACCCTACTCATCTGATCTGGCCCCCAATGACTTCTTTCTTTACCCGAAGATAAAGGAAATATGGAAAGAAAGACATTTTGAAGACATTCAGGACATCAAGAGTAACACGACAACAGCTCTGATGGCCATTCCAGAAAAAGAGTTCCAAAGTTGCTTCGCGGAGTAGACGAGGTGCTGGCGTCAGTGCACAGCTTCCCCAGGGGTGTCCTTCGAAGGTGGCCATAGTGATACTCAGCAGTGAGGTATGCAGCACTTTTTCTAGGGTGAGTTCGTGAACGTAATTGTCAGACCTTGTGGGCCAGACACTCGATGTCCATGCTGACGATTTCGGTTGTAAAAATCTGGGTAGGATTTTAGGGAAGTGTGCAGCGTGAGTGGGAGTTGGCCAGATAAAGAGCAGAAGGACCGTGTTGGGCAAGGGAAGAATAATCAAGATCACAGGTTTGGCAGAAGGAAGTGCAGACATAGGCTAAGACACACAGTGACCTTTGCAGATTTACGAGCAGTTCAGTTTTGATGGTATGAAAAGCGTGCTGTGGGAATGGTTGAGAAGGTGGTGAATACCTAGGTAAGGCAAGCTTAGGAAAGTCTTTAGTTCTAGACAAAGGAGTTGCTCTTATCCTGTAGGCCTTGGGAAGTATATCAGTTAGAATGTTTTAGCCGCAGGTAATAGGTGACCTAATTAACAGTGGTTACCACAGGAGGAACCAGGATGGTTTTGGTGGGTCTGTGATGCCATCAGGATCCCTGTTGTTCTCCCTGTTTCAGTTGTGAGGTCGTCAGTGTTTTGTTTAGGTCCCATTTGCTGGCTGGTTAATTAGCAACGGTTCCAAGCATCATATTCTCACATGACGATATCCAAAGACTGAGGACTGCGTTTCTGCAGGGGTTTCTATTTTCCTTTTATGTTTTATGAAAATATAGTTGGCATACGATATTATATCAGTTCAGGTGTAGAACATAGTGATTTGACATTGCTATAACTCGTGACGTGATCACCACAGTATGTCTAGTAAGCATCTATCACCCTTCAAAGTGACTGCGATATTTTTGACATGTTCCCTGTGCCGTTAACTGCATCCCTGTGGCTTAGATATTTCATCACTGGAGTTTGTACTTCTCATTCACTTTCCTTTTCATTCATCTCTTCAACTCCCTCTCATCTGGGAACAGTCAAGGAGCTTTTTCTAGCTATCGGTCTGTTTCTGTTTTGTTTGTTTTGCTTTTTTAGGTTCCACATGTAAATGAGATCATAAGGTATTTGTCTTTCTCTGTCTTCTTTCACTTCACATAATACCTCTAGGAACGTCCATAT
Source organism: Rhinolophus sinicus (assembly GCF_057876585.1). NCBI lineage: Eukaryota > Metazoa > Chordata > Mammalia > Chiroptera > Rhinolophidae > Rhinolophus > Rhinolophus sinicus. Next base: position 115,020,493 of record NC_142501.1, on the reverse strand, counting down.
TGTTACAAAGGGCAAGATTTCATCTTTTATGGATGAGTTAGTATTATATCAGTGATATTATGGATGAGTTAATTATTCTAATATCAGTCATAGTATTACTGTATACACACACACACACACACACACACACACACACACACACACCTCCCACAGACACACATATCAAATCCTCTTCATCCAGTCATCTATTGAAGGACACCTATGTTGCTTCCATATCCTGGCTACTATATATACTGCTGCAGTGAGCATAGAGGTGGAGATATCTTTTCAATTTAGTGTTTTGGTTTTCTTTGGACAAATACCCAGATGTAGAATTGCAAGATCTCATGGCAGTTCTATTTGTAACTTTTTGAGGCATCTCCTTACTGTTTCCCACAGTGGCTATAACAATTTACAAATCCAAAAACAGTGCAGGCTCGGTTTTCCCTTTCCTCCACTTCCTCGCCACCATTTGTTATATGGGACCATTTTGATGATAGCCATCTGACAGTCATGAGGAGGTATTGCACTGTGGTTTTGATTTGCCACAAGCCATGATAAACAGTGATGTCCAGCTGTGTGATTCTTTTAATAGAAAGAAAACTGAGAGGCTGCCAGTAGACCCACGTGACATTTACAGGCTGGGGTCTGGCACATGCTGGTACCCACACCAGTTAGTGGTAAAGCAGTCACTGATTAGCTTAGTATCATCATTTTTCTCTGTGGAGCTGGAGAGAGGCCATGCTCTTTGTGTATTGGGACAGGAAATATCCACAGAGCATTGTGGTTCTCCAGTGAGAATGAAGACGAAGAAATGGCAAGTGGGCAGGGACTCAGCAGTGGTTACTGCAGGGATCATGGGAGAGTTTTGAGCAGACTAGGAAAAAGATGAGATGGCATTCGGACACTCTGGTTGTGGTATAAAGCAGGGACCAGCAAGCCTATTCTGTAAAGGGCCTGATTTTAGGCCATGTGGTCTCCGTCATACCTACTCACGTCTGCCATTATGGTGTGAAAGCAGTCGTGGGCCAACTGAATGGGCAAGCTGTGCTACAGTAAAGCTTTATTTACAAAAGCAGATGGCAGGATGAAGTTTGCTGGCCCCCTCACATAGAGGCTAGTTTGTAGAAAAGCGCCTACAAATAACTGGCAGACAAAGGAGGCTTTTACTTCCTTGAACTAGTATCAGTGCGCTATGATGTTTTCAGCCATCCATTTTGAGAGAAAAAAAGTCAGGAAGGTTAATTTATTCCATTTAACATGTTGGTGTTTGCTGGCTTATATCTTTCTCATTTGTTTTGCTGACAATAAATCCTATTCATTTAGGAAGTAACCATAACACTAGGTGGTGTTTCATTTTTTCCCCCCCTGTGAAAGCCATCTGCTCAGAGCCCCTGTTTGACTAGGGCAGTGGCTGTGGCAAAACAAAGCAGAGCCTGGAGAGTGTTATGGTTAATACGATTTAGTGATGATTGAATGTAAAAAGATAGTGGAGAGAGAGAAAGTCAGATGATTCCTAGGTTTCCAGATTGTGCACTAGCATTTCAATGGGACATGAGAAGAGTGACTAGGACATTATCAGATGGAGAGCGAAGAGCAGCAGGTCAATAGGGAAGCACGTTTTTTTCTCTGAATGTTGAGTTTCTTGGTATATCCATGGGTAACTCATCCTACATGTTGGATATAATTTTTTGTTTCATTTTCACTTACTCTGTTAACCACTGCCTTTTCATACGAGAGCTATGTTTTTACTTTTAGAAGAAATGAAGAAATTTAGAAACCAAAGGAACTCTGTAATCAGTGTACATTATTATACTACAAGTGATAGTTATTTGTTTTGGGGGGGTTTTGTTTGTTTGCTGTTATTCATTGGCTTAGGATCTGATGATATATGACTTACAAGGTAAAAAACCATGATTTCTATACGCATTTGCCACTATGGTGAGGGATGAGAAAAATGGCATCACACGCTGCTATACAGCAATGACTCTTTGGACCTTCCTGCTCTATGAGGTGAGTCCGGATAGACTCTCAAGCAATGAGGGAAACAGTCTCAGGGGTTGTACTTGATAAAACTGGAATCACAAAGTCTTTCATACTTGCCCTACATTGGAGAGATGGCCGGAAAGAGTCTGTTTCCATGTTTTGCCGTGCTGCAAATTAGACTGCCTCTTGACTAAGCTGCTAATAACAGGGTGTTTCATCCTAAGCTGAATACCCTTGACCGAAGAGCGGCACCAGTGGTACTGTGTAAGAGCAAAAAAGGGTTCAAACTGCTCTTCATGACGGAAGTCCAGAAACATCATGCTATTTAAATTTGACCTTGTTAGCTTATGATACTAATTTTACTACTGATACCATTTTCGTTCATTCTGATGGGTCTGGTTAGGATTACAATCATTGTAAGTAGCACTTGACTTGCAGCTATCAAATTTTTGCACATCCCGTTTATTTTTCTTTCATTTGATATAAATATATAATACAGACAAACATACATAAGGACATACATATACATATATATGTGTGTGTATATATGTATGAACATATAAATATAAATATATATACACACATATAAATAGGAGAAATGTAAAGGATCTGCATGTATTAATTGCCGACCAATAGTATCATTACTATTCATTCTACTATAGCCTTCAGGGGTTGTCCCAAAGAAATGTTTTTACATCACTTCAGTCTGACGCTTTCAAAATTCTGTGTTTTTCTGTTGTGTATTTACACTTTATTTGAATTTTTTCTTTAACAGTGGATGAGTGTTCTACATGCAACAATGCGAGGAGGTAGGATTTTATGGATTTCTAAAATTGCATGTTAACTAAGAGACTGCAGAGAGAAGCCAGTAAGCTTTAATGAGTGTTCTGCTCTGGATTAGGCCCTGTACTATGTGCCTAACATTGGTTCTCTCAGGTCGTCGGCACAGTAACTTCGCAAAGGAGCTGTGCTGTTCGGCCTGGTTTTTATTCATTAGACGTGTGTGTTCCGGGAGGTGGATTAGTTGACCCCTGTACCATAGTTACAAGTGGCTGACCCGTGATGTGACCTTCGGCCTGCTTGGCTTCCCAAGCCCCTTCTCTTGTCCCTCAGCCTGTACTGAGAAGTGCCTGGACGGGTCTGGATTCAAGGTTCAGGTGCAAGTCAGGTGGACTCAGAGAGTCCCGTTTAGTGACGTGTTAACACTGATTGAGAAGTGTCCTCCCAAGCCCAGTGAGCGCAAGCTCTTGTGTTAATGTACTCCACAATTGCAGCAGTCTCGAGAACCTTGTTTTCACCATCAGTGTTTAAGGCAGATCTCAGTTCGCTGTGGCCACAGAACCACAGGTTGTGCATAAGCAAGACCTAATCAGGCAAGTGTTTTCAGGTATAATGCGATGTAGCCTTCTTGGGACGAATCGTTGTTCTGTAAGTGAAGAACATGTGTGTATAGATCATGTTGCATTACTGCAGCACAAATTGAGATGATATTTCCAATTGATTTCTCTACTTACTGATGTCTCAGCCTGTGTTTCTCTTCTGGCTGATACCTTTCCCTTGTTCTTGGAAGTTCTTTCCTTTTTTCCAGACTCTTTCTTCCTTCTTCCATGACTTTTCTTGATTTTTTACCTGTGTCTCTGCTTTTCTCGGGGTTTTTTTTTTTTGCTGTTCTGTTACTTTTTTCCACTTCTGCCAGCTAAGTGTTCTCCATTTTTCTAGACAGAATCAAAAGTCCATAGAATTCCAGGTGTTGAAGGGATGTTAGCAATTAATTATTCAAATACCCCCTAGTACTTCATGCTGCCGTTAATGTTTTGGTCAAGTGGTTGATCACATGAGTTTGAACTCAAAGAGATTATGTGACTTATTTGAGTACAGTGAGTGATGAAATGAGATTAAGTGTAGGTGTCTAAGCCCAGTACACTTCCTTCTTTATCATCATTTGGGTGAGTGTTTTAATAATGGAAAGGTCTAGTGACTGCAGTGGAAGAAGATAAGAATGGAATTAGCAGTTGAATCCAAGTTTCAAGAGGAACAACACAGGTTGGGATAGGAATAAGGCTTTTAGAGCAGAGATTAGAGATCAGATAAGGGAAAAGAGATCAGAATAGTAGGGTATGACAAGGTAAAGAGAAATTACAAGAAGGAAGGACACAGGATGTTGGTAATCGTCTAAAAAAGCAGATTAAAATAAGGGGTGCAAGAGCGTCCTGAAAATCTTGCTGCTTTTGTTTGCTAAATTGGAAAAGTAGCAAAATGTAAGTTTTGTATCAAAACACATTATACTAATTTGAGCCCTTGGAAACATTCTCTTAATAGCAAGTAGGAATGTGGAATCATCCACCTGCACCCCAGCTTACCTAGGGGGCTTATGTCCCTCGAGTGCTAAGGCACTGGAGATTGCTGAACTACATAGATCACTCGCCCAAGGCAGGTGTCTCGTCACCTCCACCTCTTTTCCCAATGTGCTAATGTCCTTCCCATGGATATGGAGGGTTGGGCAGAGATAGGACTGATTGTGAAAACAGTAATGGAGTTGGGTCGGTGGTAACATGCCTGTGTTAGGACTGGATGACCGAGGCTCCATTTAGCTTATTTTCCAGGAACAGGGAAATGGAGAACTCCTACTGTGGGTCATTTGAGCCCATCCTTGTTTCAGGAGTCTGTGCTTTCGTAGGCTGAAGTTTTGGAGGTTGGAGATTGCCAGGAAGCTGTGAGGACAAGTGGTCTGGGAGTGGGGAGGCTAAGAACATACATATTTGTTCTTTGACTGTTGTACGTGTAACTTGCAAATATTTCACACATTTCAGGGAACTGATTGTAGTATTTCAGGGTGAAAGGAATGAATGGCGCGATTTAATAACTGCTTTCTACGTTAAAGCAAGACTGCCATTTTTGACTGACGCAGATTAATCTTTGAACCAGGGACAGACCATGGAGAAGGGTCAGTGTATCTTTCTACCTTGATTTAGGTCCTCGCTTTTGTCCCAGTTCAGGTTCCAGTTATGTCAGCTATTAGTTGCGTTTCAATTCAGCCTTCAGGACTTTTGGTGAAAACAAGGTACTCTCAGGTGTTGCCAACATATTGGCTGTCATTCTTTGTTACAGAAACTTAGAGTGTATCTTCATTAAATATTGCATGAGTTGGGAGTGGTGGAGGCAGAAATAGGTAACTAATAGCTTTTCTAGCACATCATACAAATTTTAATCATATCAAGAAACTTCATTTCATATGCAGATAGCTGACCTTTTACGCCCTTTGTTGTTGTTGATTTTGTCAAGAAATGAACTCACTTGTTTTTGTTGTGTGTCTTGACCCTAAAGTGTTTCCCGCGAAACTTGCAAGAATGATTCCTGGTCTGTATCAGCGGAACGGCTCGTCGATGTTGATACCAAGGTAAAGTGCTCCTTTGTGAAATTAACTTTTTTACTCTGAATTTAGTTTTTTAGCATTTACTTGTAAAATTTAGTAGTGTTCCAACTATCATTGTTTTATGTTTGTAATGGAAAATTTGTCACTGTGAACCGTTTTATAAAATATCACCATTCGAGGGTTTTTTTTTTTCCTTTAAATTAAAATTTATTGGGGCGCAATTGTTAGTAAAGTTACATGGATTTCAGATGTACAATTCTGTAATACATTATCTATATCTCACATTGTGTGTTCACCAGCCAGAGTCAGTTCTCTTTCCATCACCACATATTAAACCCCATTTACCAATGGTCCTATTTCATCTTTTCTTACCACCCAATAGCATTCCATTATTTATATGTACCACAACTTCTTTATCCATTCATCCATCGAAGGACATTTTGGTTGTTTCCATGTCTTGGCCACCATAAGTAAAGCTGCAATGAACATTGGAGCACACTTGTCTTTATGGATAAATGCTTGCAGATTTTTGGCGTAGATACCCAGGAGAGGGATTGCTGGGCCATATGGTAATTCTATTCGTAACTTTTTGGGGAACCTCCACACTGCCCTCCATAGCGGCTGCACCAGTCTGCATTCCCACCAACAGTGTATGAGGGTTCCTTTTTCTCCACAGCCTCTCCAACACTTGTTACTATTTGTCTTGTTGAACATAACCATTCAAACTAGGTGAGGTGATATCTCATTGTGGTTTTATTTGCATTTCTCTGATGATTAGTAATGTTGAGCATTTTTTTCATATGTCTATTTGCGATTTGTATGTCCTCTTGGGAGAAATGTCTCTTCAGGTCCTCTACCCATTTTTCAGTTGGGTTGTTTGTTTTTTTGTTGTTGAGTTGCATGAGTTCTTTGTATATTTTGGATATTAGCCCCTTATCAGAGGCACTGTTGGCAAAAATCTTCTCCCATTCAGTTGGTTGCCTCTTTATTTTGTCGATGGTTTCTTTTGCTGTTCAGAAGCTTTTAAGTTTGATATAGTCCCATTTGTTTATTTTAGCTTTTACTTCCCTTGCCTATGGAGTCAAATTCATAAAATGCTTTTGAACCCAAGGTCCACAAGTTTAGTACCTATGTTTTCTTCTATGCAGTGTATTATTTCAGGTTTTATGCTTAAGTCTTTGATCCATTTTGAGTTAATTGTGGTACATGGTGACAGATAGCAGCCCCGTTTCATTCTTTTGCACGTGGTTTTCCAATTCTAGCAGCACCATTTATTGAAGGGGCTGTCTTTTCTCCATTGTATGCTTTTTTGCTTCTTTGTCAAAAATTATCTGTCCATGTTTATGTGGGTTTATTTCTGGGATCTCAATTCTATTCCACTGGTATGTGTCTGTTTTTCTGCCCATACCATGCCGTTTTGATTATTGTTGCCCTGTAGTACGAGCTCAAGTCAGGGAGTGTGATACCTCCGGCATTGGTCTTTTTGCTTAGGATTCCTTTGGCCATTTATGTCTTTTGTGGTTCCATACAAATCTGATGATTTTTTGGTTCTATTTCTTTAAAAGGTGGTATTGGGATTTTGATGGAGATTGCATTAAATCTGTATATTGCTTTGGTAATACGGCCATTTTTAATTATGTAGATTGTTCCAATCCATGAGCATGGAATGTCTTTCCATTTCTTTGTGTCTTCTTCAATTTCTTTTAAAAATGTCTTATAGATTTCAGCATGTAGGTCTTTCACTTCCTTGGTTAAGTTTATTCCTAGGTATTTGATTCCTTTTGTTGCAATTGCAAAAGGAATTGGTTCTTTTCCTTTCTTTTTCTGAGATTTCATTGTTAGTATATAGGAATGCAATGGACTTTTGTACGTTGATTTTGTAGCCGGCAACTTTATTTACTGTATTCATTGATTGTTTTTAATAGCTTTTTGGTGGAGTTTTAGGCTTTTCTATGTATACATCTACAAAGATTGACAATTTAACTTCTTCTTTCCCAATTTGGATGCCTTTTATTTATTTGTCTTGCCTGATCGCTCTGGCGAGGACTTCCAACACTGTTGAAAAGCAGAGGTGATAGGGTACAGCTCTGTTGTGTTCCTGAACGTAGAGAAAAGGGTTTCAGTTTTTCACCATTAATTATGAGATTAGCTGAGGGTTTGTCATATATAGCCTTTATTATGTTAAGGTAGTGTCCCTCTATACCTATTTATTAAGTGTTCTAATCACAAATGGATGTTGTAGCTTGTCAAACGCTTTTTCTGCATCAATTGATATAATCATGTGATTTTTGTCTTTTATTTTGTTTACGGGATGAATCACATTGATGGATTTCCGAACGTTTAACCATCGTTGTGCACCTGGGATGAATCTGCTTGGTCATGATGACTAATCTTTTTAACACATTGTTGCATTCGATTGGCCGAAATTATTGATTTCATTCCCCAAATTGACTCTCGTATCCCCGTGGCACTCTTGTGGTTACCAACTGTGCATTCTAATCCCCTCACTTTCCCCCTTATCCCCACCCTCCATCTAGCAACCCTCAGTTTTTCCTCTATGTGTTTGAGACTGTTTCTGATTAGTTCATTCATTTATTCTTTTCTTTAGATTCCACATATAAGTGAGATCATATGGTATTTGTCTTTCTCTGTCTGACTTATTTCACTTAACATAATGTTCTCTGGGTCCATCCATATTGTCGCATGGTAAGATTCCATTCTTCTTTATGGCTGCATACTACTCCATTGTATAACTGTACCACAGTTTCTTAATCCAGTCGTCTACCGATGGGCATTTCGGTTGTTTCCATGTCTTGGTTATAGTGTATAGTGCTGCAGTAAACATAAGGGTGTATAAATTTTTTTGAATTAGAGTTTTAGATTTCTCCGGGTAGATACCTAGGAGTGGAATTGCTGGATCATATGGTAGTTCCATTCTCAGATTTTTGAGATACCTCCGTACTGTTTTCCATAGTGGCCGCACCAATCTGCAATCCCACCAACAAAGCACGAGGGTTCCCTATTCTCCACGTCCTCGCCAGCACTTGTTCTTTGTTGATTTGTTGATGACGGCCATTTTGACTTGGGTGAGGTGGTATCTCATTGCAGTTTTTATTTGCATTTCTCTAATGATTGGTGAAGTGGAGCATTTTTTCATATGTCTGTTTCCCATCTTATGTCCTTTTTAGAAAAATGACTTTTCATGTGCTCTGACCATTTTTTAATTGGGTTGTTTGTTTTTTTGGAGTTGAGTTGAGAGAGTTTTTTATAAATTTGAGATATTAACCCCTATGGGATATGCCATTGGCAAATATCTTCTCCATTCAGTAGGATCCCTCTTTGTTTTAGTGATGGTTTCCTTTGCTGTGAAAAAAACTTTTTAGTTTGATGTGATCCCACATGTTTATTTTTTCTCTTACTTCCCTTGCCCGAGGGGATATATCAGTAAAAATCTTACTCCAGGTAACGTCTGTAAAGTTTCTTCCTATGTTTTCTTCTAGGAATTTTATGGTCTCAGATCTTACACTTATGTCTTTAATGCGTTTTGAATTTATTCTTGTATATGGTGTAAGGCAGTGGTCAAGCTTCATTTTTTTGCACGTGCCTGTCCAGGTTTCGCCAACACCATTTATCGAATAGACTGTCTTTACCCCACCGTAAATTCTTGCTTCCATTGCCGTAGATTGAATGGCCATATAGGCATGGATTTATTGCTGGGCTCTCTATTGTGTTCCATTGATCAATGTGTCTGTTTTTACACCAGAACCACGCTGTTTCGATTACTGTAGCCTTGTAGTATAATTTGATGTCAGGTATCGTAATACCTCCCACTTTGTTTTTATTTCTCAAGATTGCCGAGGCTATCCGGGATCTTTTGTGGTGCCATATAAATTTTAGGATTATATGCTCCATTCCTGTGGAAACCATCCTTGGTAATTTGATAGAAATCGCATTGAATCCGTATATTGCCTTAGGCAGTATGGACATTTTAACTCTATTAATTCTTCCTATCCATGAGCATGGTATGTGCTTCCATCTATTTGTATCCTCTTTCATTTCTTTCTTCAGTGTCTTATAATTTCCTGAGTACAGATCTTTTACTTCTTTCGTTAAATTTATTCCCAGGTATTTTATAGTCTTTGAAGCAATTGTAAATGGGATTCTTTTCTTAATTTCTCCTCCTGATATTTTATTATTGGTATATACACACGCAACTGATTTCTGAATATTAATTTTGTATCCTGCTACTTTACTAAATTCGTTTATCAGTTCTAATAGTTTTCTGGTGGATTCTTTAGGGTTCTCTATATATTGTATCATGTCATCTGCATATAATGACAATTTTACTTCCTCCTTACCAATTTGGATGCCTTTTATTTCTTTTTCTTGTCTGATTGCTGTGGCTAGAACTTCCAGCACTATGTTGAATAGAAGTGGAGAAAGTGGGCAACCTTGCCTTGTTCCTGATCTTAAGGGGAATGTTTTAGCTTTTCCCCATTGAGTGTGATGTTAGCTGTGGGCTTATCATATATGGCCTTTATTATGCTGAGATGTGGTCTCTCTATTCCCATTTTCTTAAACGTTTTTATTGTAAATGACTGCTGGATTTTGTCAAATGCTTTTTCTGCATCTAATCGATATGATCATATGATTTTTATTTTTCATTTTGTTAATGTGGTGTATCACATTAATTGATTTGCAGATGTTGAACCATCCTTGCATACCAGGAATGAATCCCCCTTGATCATGGTGTATAATGTTTTTAATGTATTGCTTAATTCTGTTCAGTGATATTGCTTAATTCTGTGTAGAGGGTTTTTGCATCTATGTTCATTAGAGATATCGGCCTATAGTTTTTTTGTTTCTTTTTTGTAGTGTCTGTCTGATTTAGGGATCAGAGTGATAGTGGCCTCGTAAAAAGTGTTTGGGAGCCTTCCCTCCTTCTGAATTTTTTGGAATAGCTTGAGGAGAATGGGGGATAATTCTTTTTTGCATGTTTTGTAAAATTCACCTGTAAAGCCATCTGGTCCAGAGCTTTTGTTTGTTGGGAACTTGTTGATTCCTGACTCAACTTCTGTGGTGGTAATCAGTCTCTTCAGGTTTTCCGTTTCTTCTTGAGTTAGCCTTGGAAGGTTGTATGCTTCTAGAAAATTTTCCGTTTCTAACAGATTGTCTAATTTGTTGGCATATAGATGCTTATAGTAATTTCTTAAATATTTTTGTATTTCTATGTGTCTGTTGTCACTTTTCCTCTTTCATTTCTGATTTTATTAATTTGGGTTCTCTCTCTCTCTCTCTCTCTCTCTCTCTCTCTCTCTCTCTCTCTCTCTGATGAGCCTGGCTAAAGGTTTGTTGACTTTGTTTATTTTCTCAAAAACCAACTCTTGGCTTCATTGATGTTTTTTATTGTTTTCTGGTGTCTATTTCATTGATTTCTGCTCTGACCTTTATTATCTCCCTCCTTATACTCCCTTTGTGGTTATTTTGCTGTTCTTTTTCCAGATCCCTTAAGTGTGAAGGTAAACTGTTGGTTAGTGATTTTTTTTGTTTCTCTATGTAGGCCTGCAATGCTGTGAATTTCCGTCTTAGGACTGCTTTCGCTGGATCCCATAGATTTGGTCTGTCGTGTTTTGATTTTCGTTTGTCTCGAGACATGTTTTGGTTTCTTCCTTGATCTCATAGTTAACCCATTCATTATTTAGTAACATGTTAATTCAGGCTCCATGAATTTGTGTGTCTTCCAGCTTTTTTTTCCTGTAGTTGATTTCTGATTTTATAGCACTGTTGTCAGAGAAGGCAATTGGTATGATGACTCCTCTGTAATCTGACACTACTCTTCAGTTCAGGGGCCAGCTTGAGTGTCTGGAAAGGCAGGGGTAGGATTGGGAGAGTGGGCAGAGGGGCCCGGGTGTTGTGATCAGGTCCTTTGTCTGACCTAGGGCCCAGCTGGAGGTCTCAGCTGAGGTTACTGCCTCAAATGCTGGATATGCTGGTCTCTCAGCAGGAGAGATCAGCTGTGGGACGCAGGGAAAGAGCCTACGTCTTGGCTCTTGTGGTCTCTGTTCTGTCCTGGGATCCTCTGTGTCTCCACAGCTGCAGGTGCGGGCTGAGGTCGCCACTCCACCCCCTTCTGTGTTCCCCTGCTCGCCCTATTTGCCCACCTTCACGTAATCCTCGAACGAGTCTCTTAGCTGTTCTATGTGATGAGCAGAGTCCTTTGATGGGTTCAATTTGTGGTAAGTTCCGGAGGAGAACTCAAGGAGACCACCTCGCTGCTGCCATTCCTATGATGTCACTCTTCTATGTATCCTTTGATCTATCCTCTTATTTCTTCTTTGACCAGGTCGTTCTTTAAAAGTATGTTGTTCAGTCTCTATGTATTTGTGGTTTTTCCTGCTTCCTTTTTGCAGTTGATATCCAATTTCAAAGCCTTGTGATCAGAGAATGTGTTTGGTATGATTTCAATCTTCTTAAATTTGCTGAGGCTAGTTTTATGTCCCAATAGATGATCTATCCTTGAGAATGTTCCGTACACTAGAAAAAAAATGTATAGTGTGATGTTTTAGGATAAAGTGCTCTATAAATGTCAATTATGTCTATTTCATGTAATGTGTCATTTAGGGCTGCTATTTCTTTCTTTATTTTCTGTTTGGATGATCTATCCATAGCTGTCAATGATGGATTTGGGTCCCCTAGTATAATTGTGTTTTGGTCAATTTCTCCCTTTAGTTCTGTTAGTAGTTGCTTGGTATATTTCGGTGCTCCCTGATTGGGGGCATAAATATCGATGACTGTTTTGTCTTCTTGTTGTATAGTCCCCTTTATCAATATGAAATGTTCATCTTTGTCTCTTGTTACTACCTTTTTTATCCTGAAGTCTGTTTCATCTGATATCAGTATGGATACACCTGATTTTCTCTGGATAGCATTTGCTTGGCGTATCAATTTCCACCCTTTCACTTTGAGTCTACGTTTGTCCTTGTAGCTGAGATGTGCCTCTTGGAGGCAGATATGATTTGGTTTAGTTTTTTGATCCAATCAGCTGCTCTGTGCCTTTCTGTTGGTGAGTTCAGTCCATTTACATTTAGGGTGATTATTGATATGTGAGGATTTCCTATCATTCTATCTCTACTTTTCTGGTAAGACTGTGTCTCCATTGTTTCTTTGCCTTTTTGTTGTTGTCTCTTATTTCTATGTGGTGGTAGTCTATGATTTTTCCCTCCTCTTCTTTCATTACATTATATATTTCAGTTCTGAATTTCTTTTGAGTGGTTACCATTAAGTTTATGTGAAAGAAAGTTTGATATTTAGAGTATTCCATTTTCTCAGCATGCTTACTTTCTCCATTCGCATATTCCGGTTGAGGCCTTTACTTTCCCCCCTTTTATGTTTTGGTTGCCACAAATTGTCCCTGTTGATCTGGTCGAATAGCTTCCTTCGGTATTTCTTGTAGTGCTTGTCATGTGTTAGAAAATTCCCTCAGCTTCTGTATGTCTGGAAAGGTCTTTATTCCTCCTTCATACCTAAAAGATACCGTTACTGCATATATTATCCTTGTCTCATAATTTCTCTCTGTCTATTGTTTGCATATTAGGTTCCACTCCCTCCTGACTTGTAGGTTACCGTCTTCTTTTTCCTGGCTTCCTTGAGGATTCTTTTTTGTCATTGATTTTTGACAGCTTCAATACAATGTGCGTTGGAGAAGGACTGTTGGATTTGAGGTCATTAGGTGTTCTATTTGTTTCTTGAATTCAAGGATCCAGTTCTTTCCACAAGTTTGGGAAGTTCTTATCGACTATTTGTTTGAATATATTCTCTGTTCCCTTCTCTCTTTCTTCCCCTTCTGGTATGCCCATTATTCTTATATTGCTCTTTCTGATGGAGTCACAAAGGTCTTGTAGTCTCACGTCTCAGGTCTCTTTCTCCTTCCATCCTCGTCATTTCCAGATTTCTAGCTTCGATGTCACTGATTCTTTCCTCCACCTGGTCAACTCTACTACCTAAACTGTCTCTTTCATTCGTCATTTCTTTTGATTATGTTTCTGAGTTCATTAAACTGCCTGTCTGTGTTTTCTTGCATCTCGTTGAGTTTTTCAAGAACTGCAGTCTTGACTTCTCTGTTATTTAAGTCACATATTTCCATATCTTTAAGTTTATTTTCTGGAGACTTTTCATTTTCTTTCTGAGCTGTCTTGTTGCTTTGGTTATGCATGGCAATTGATGATTTATTATTTGTCTTCCTAGACATCTGCAGGAGTGAGTTCTGCAACAGGTTGATAGAAAGAGGTCTTTCTTTTGTTTTCCAGTCGGTGTTGGGATAATGTTTTATTTTCTCTCCGACTGCAGCCTTTTATTGTCTCTCACACTGTAGTGTTATGTTTCCTCTGCACTATTCCGGCTTCTCACATAGTGGTGGGATTCCCTGGAAGGCGGGCGTTTCCTCTGTGAACAGTTCACTGGGGTCATAAGGCACTGCCTCCGTGGGGGGATGTGGGGAACTTCTGAAGTTCCAAAGCTCTTCCTGCACCAGATTCAGAGCCCGTGCATTTCAGCAGTTGTGTTCATTCCTGCAGGGATCCGCCCAGATAGGTGGGGACAGGGGTGGGGTGGGTTGTGAAAGGTGGCCCAGAGCAATGGCGGTGACGACCACCTCAGCCAGTCCTGTTTCCACAGCTCCCTGCCCTTTGCTGGAAGTACTTGGGCTGTGAGTCCTTGACTGCCGACCACAGTTCTCAGAACTGCAAATATTCTGTTCGTTTGATCTGACACTGCTACTGTTCTGCTTCTAGCACTGGACAGGTGGGGAAGGGGCGAGCTCTGGGAGGGTAGGGAGGAAGCAGCTAGTCTCTGTGCCTAAGGCTTCCATTCTTTACTCGGCAGTGAGGGCTTAAACCACTGTTTTCAGCCTTCTTCCCTCAGTCTTTGCTCTGACGTCCCTGCCGTTAGTAGTGGGTTCAGCTGTGTTATATGCTGTCCCCTCAGCCCTGTGGGCCATAATCAGAGCCCTAGCAGTCCAAGTTCTTCCCACTCCTGCAGCTGCACTAGTTCCGGGATGAAGGGAGCTCGGAGCACCGAGCTAGGTCTGCGTCCTGAGCCCACACGGCCCCGTGTGCCCACTTCTCCCCTCCCTCCTCCACCGCTCGAGCAATTTGTCCACCTTTAGGCTATTGCAGTAGTGCGGCCCTTAGTCTCGCCGGTCTTCTGCGCAGGGAGTCCTTTGTGAAATTTCAGTTGTTCAACTTGTTGTAAATTCCAGGGAAGATTTCAAGAGGCTCACCTCACACTGCCATTTTTACGACGTCACTCTTTCTTTTTTCCCCTTCACTTTAGGAAGTATTGAACATGGGGAATGAAAAAAAGAAGAGGCTGGGAAATATAGAGTGATAGTAAAATTTTATTGGGAGGTTTCCCACAGTGATGGAGATATGCAATTTGGTTAAGGGTAAGGAATCTTACTGTGATTTTACATTACATCAGCGGGACTTTTAGAATACTCGTGCATACACGAAATCTGTAATGGATTCATTTACTTATTGTAATAGTCATGAAATCTTCCTGGTACATTTCAATTTTAAAACTATGTGGCATATAATATATAGTTCTATTTTATTACACTTTGTATTTTGGTATCATATAGTTGGTAGGCGTGAGTGTTTTCTCTATACTTTTTTCTTTTTCTTTTTTTTTCAGTTATATTCAACTGACATTCAATATTATTTTATATTAGTTGCAGGTATCCTGGGTTCATCATTTTGACTTAAACAATGGTAATTTTGAAAATTGAGAATTCAAGTTCTCTATCTCAAAACCCGTATTACGAACGGATTCCACTATGTCCTCAATCAGTACATTATGAATATATTTAAATGTCTTCATCTAATTGAAGAGTACATGTTTTGCATAAAATAATAACCAGTTTTAGAAGCAGAGATTCTTAAACCATATGGTGAAATGTCAAATTTCAGAAAGTTTTTAGTTTTCTTTATAAATGTAAAATGTTTCATTTCCGTTACAGTTGACATTCAATATGATGTCAGCCTCAGGTGTACAGCATAGTGGTTAGGCATTTATATAATGTGTAAACTGGTGCTCCGATTAGTGTGGAATCCCTGACACCATACTTAGTTATTACAATGTTATTTCCTGTATTCTGTGTGCTGTCCTTGACAGCTACATGACTGTTTTATAACTGCCAGTGTGTACTTCTTAATCCTTTTACCTTTTCAAGCATCCCCCAACACTCCTCGAATCATGCCAGGATCAGTTAGTTCTCTGCATCTATGAGTTTGTTTCTCTTTTCTACGTTTATTTATTTTTTTTACGTATCACCAATAAGTGAAATCATGTGGTGTTTGTGTTTCTCTATCTGACTTATTTCACTTGGAAAAATACCCTCTAGGTCCACCCACGTTGTCATAAATGGTAAGATTTTATTCTTTGTTACAGCCAAGTCGTATTTTGTTGTATCTATGTACCACTTCTTCTTTATACAAGATGATGGATACTTCGGTTGCTTCCTTATCTGGATTAATGTAAATAATGTGTCAACGACCATAGAAATGCATATGTCTTCTCAAATGAGTGTTTTGGATTTCTGTGGAGGAAAACCCAACGTGGGATTGCTTCCCCACATGGTAGTTCTATTTTTAAAGTTTTGAGGAACTTACATATTGTTTCCATTGCGGCTGGCCGGATTTACAGTCTCAGCAACAGTGCACAAGGGCTCCGTTTTCTTCACATCCTCACCAACACTTGTTATTTGTTGAATTATTGATGATGGCCATTTTGATAGGTGTGAGGTGATAGCTCATTGTGCTTTTAATTTGCATTGCTCTAATGATTAGTGACGCTGAGAATCTTTTCTTATGTCTCTTGGCTATCTGTGTGACCCCTTTGGAGAAAAGTCTATTCAAGTGCTCTTCTCATTTTGTAATTGCATTGTTTGTCTTTTGGTGCCGAGCTTTATGACTTCCTTATATATTCTTGATATCAACCCTTTCTCAGATATATCATTGGCAAATATCTTCTCCATTCATCTGGTCGTGATTTCATATTGTAAATGGTTTCCTTTGCTGTGCAAAAATTTTTTAGTTTGATGTCATATATATATGGGTCTTGTATTCTTAACTATTCAGCCACCTTATGTCTTGACTGGAGCATTTAACTTATTTACATTTGCACTAACTATTTGTAGGTATGTAGATATTGCCATTTTATTATTAGTATTTCGTCTCCTCCTCCTCCTCCTCGTTCTGCTTCTGTTTTTTCTTCTTCTTCTTCAAGTTGTGGTTTTACATTTCTTGTAATACTGGTTTGCTGGTGCTCAACTGCATTACCCTCTTTTTCTTGGCAAGTTCTTTACGTCTCCTTTGATTCTAAATGAGAGCCTTGCTGGATACAGTAATCTTGGTTGTCGATTATAGCTTTTCATCACTTTCACTATTTCTTGCCAATCCCTTCTGACCTGCAAATTTTCTGTTGAGAGATCACCTGACAGCCTTATGGACGCTCCCTTGTTCATAACTAACTGCTCTTTTCTTGTCGGTTTTAATATTCTCTGTGCGTCTTTCCCCTTTGGCATTTTAATTATGATATGTCTTGGTGTGGGCACATTTAGGTTCATTTTGTTTGGAACGCTCTGTATTTCCTAGGCTTGTGTGTCTATTTCCTTCTCAGGTTGGGGAAGGTTTCTGTCACTATTTATTACAAGAGGAGTTCAATTCCTTGATCTCTCTTCTTCTGATAGATTTACAAATGTTACTACATTTGATGTTGTACGAGAGGTCTCTTAAAGGATTCTCTGTCTTTATTTTATTTTGCTTATTATTCATTTTTTTCTTTTTGTGTTCTATTTGGGTGCTTTCTGCTACCATTTCTTCCAAATCACTGATTTGAACCTCTACTTCACCAAATGTGGTGCTGATTCCATCTATAAATTATTCATTTCAGACTTTTTTTAAATGATTTGTATGTCTTCTTTATGTATGCTGTCTCTTTGTTGAAGTTTTACTGAGTCTATCTATTCTTCCCCTAATTTCATTGAGCATCCTCATAACTAGTATTTTGAGCTGTGTATCTCATAGATTATTTGTCTCCATTTGGTTTATTTCTTTTTCTGGAGATTTTTCCTGGTTTTCCATTACATAAACGTTTCTTTCTCTCTTCTTTTTTCACTGCCTCTCTGTGTTTGTTTCTATGTATTATGTAGATCTGCTAATTCTCCTCATCTTGGCAGCATTGGCTCATATAACAGGTGTCCTGTGGGTCCAGTGGTACAGTCTCCCTGGTCACCTTAGCCAGGTTCTCCAGAAGCTCGTGTGGGTGGTGTGTGCCCTCCTGTTGTACTTGAGCCTTGATTGTTGTTGGCGCATCAGTGTGTGGAATTGACCCTCAGGACGACTGGCTGTGACTACAGTAGATGAGCTGATGTGTGTGGGCTGACGTCACAGAGTGGGATCGGCTGTAGCAGGGCTCCGGTGTCTGCTCAGTCCATGGCTTGGGCGTGCCATTTGTGGAGCTAATTGGGTGTCGTTCTGGTGTTGCTGAAGCTGATCACCAGGTGTGTTGGATTTGGGGCCTCTTGGGAGGGGCTGTGGGGCAGGCCCAGGTCAGCTGCTGCTTGTGCCCAACCCGGAGCACCCAGTGGAAGCCAGAAAGTGACCTACTCTTGGTAGCTGCCTTTGTGGGTTTGGAGGCCCCTGGGAGAGGCTATGCTGTGACGCAAGACAGGATGATGCATAGGATACTGGAAAGAAACGGAGGTCCTCAATAGCATAAGTTGCGGCCTTATTGACTGTCTTAAAACAGAATTGTGATGATGCAACACCTCTGCTTACTGAGTGACTCCCCAGTATGTGAGGGTAAAATTCATATGCTAGCATGACACGTGCCTTCTTTGATTTGGTTCTGAAACGGCAGCGGTATCTCCATCCCATTCTCAGTGTTCCAGGCTTACCCCATCCCTTTGCGGCCCTCACTTGCAACATGTTGTTTCATCCTCAGGCTTTTGCTCCCTCTGCCCTTCTGGAATCCCCTTCATGGTTTCTGTCAGCACCTCGTATATCTTTCAAGATGCAGCCCTATCTTTGCCGCATCTGCTGAGCTTCCCTGGTACAACTGATTGTTGTCTCTTTTATGATCTAACTGTACTTTATTCACTTCAGGTGTACAAGTAGCGAGCGGTACTTTTCTGTTCTTGTTGTTTTTATTTATTATATCTACCCCTACTAGAGTATAGGACCAAGTGTTTCATTTATATTCCCAGCTTCCACTGGGTCTACGCCTATGATATGATGGCTACAGTAAAGTTTTGTTGTCTTACTGACTGATGATTGAGTGAGTGAACGAGTAAATGAATATGATGTTTTCTGGAGTTGGGTTTTTGTTGTTGATTTTTACTTGTAGTAATAGAAGTACAGTGTAATGATGAGCTAATGTGAGGTGACAGCTGTGGAAAGATATAAGAAAGGTGTGATCTTCTGATATAGGCAACTGCTGCCTACTGGTATAGACACTGTCCTTGCAGAGTAGCACAGATTAGAATCCTGGATGGTCAGTTACTAGCTATGGGGTCTTGGGGAAACTTCTTTTTAAGCTGTCGGATGTAAGTGGCCTCATTCGTCATAATGGTGCTAATGCCTACCTTTCAGGTATGTGGAATGCACAAATATGGTAACAAATGTGAAAACACTTCGTAAACTGTAAAGGGAGCTACAGAATGTAAAACACCATGATCACAGTGGGATGTAGTAACTTACTAAATATCGGGACAATTTTTGTAAACCTGTAGGACAATCAAATGGCAATACTGTCAAGACCAGAAAGGAAAAGTTAGATGGGCCATGTGGATTTCTAATCTTAGGGATGTTAAGTTGCAGGAGACTGTGATTGGCGATACACTATGTGTACCGTTTTGGTACTTGAGGCTTTGTTGGTGCGATCTCAATGTTTCGACCTGAAGTAAATGTCTGTGTTGGATACCAACTGTGTGCTGGGCAGATAGACAGTGAATGGAGAAGTTCAGGGCTTCAGCTGTAGCTTTAGAAGCAGAAATACAAGTTAACAAGAGTCCGTTATAAGTCACTATGAGTGCTTCATTTAAAGAGAATGGAGAATGCTGGGGGGAGGGACATGGTTGTAGTTGGAATAGGAGTGGGAGTGGAATTTCGGTGATCAGGAAAGATCTTTGTGAGTGTGACAAAAACTGCCAAGTGAAGCATGAGAAGGAGCCAGTCGTGTGAAGATCTAGGAGCAAAACCTCCTGGACAGAGACAATACTGGATCGCATCTGTTCATCATTTTATTCTAATGTCTTGGAATGGCCACCAAGCAGGAAGTGGGGTAACCATCATCAAACCGTTTTCACATTTGTCGTTTTGGGTGGAAAACAAATGAAATTTGGATAGTAAGTACCCGGGACATTTTAGTTGGTTAATAAATAAATGTTCTTATTTAGCCTGATTAGAAATTATTATACTTTTTTGAAAATTTGCATAATTATATATAATATTTTTCCTATGATTTATTAAAACAAAATTTAATGAAAAGATTTTCTTATCACTTCGCTATGTTATTCCATCATTTTTCCTATCAAAATTTTTATCAAACTAGAGTTCGGTTTTTCTAAGCTCTTGCTGACCTACATGAAGCGGGTTCTAAAATGTTTTGTTTAGACTCAACAGGACATACACCAAGGTTTCTTACCATATCAAGCAAGTAGCTTGTTTTAACACTAAAAAAAAAAAAAAAAAAAAAAAAAAAAAGAATGTGTCATTAGAAATATTTCAATGGTATATGAAGTACACTTTTCAAGGTGTTAGGTCAGTTCAAAAGTAATCGCGGTTTAAAAGGTTAAAAAAATTGCACAAACTGCAATATAATTTATACCAACCTAATATTTGCTTAAATACCTATTTTTCAAAAAGTCATTTTCTTGGAGGTTATAACGTTAATATTGTTATCCTGAATTGTTAACTAGAGATTGCATGAAATGTCCAATAGTTACTAATCATCTTGTTTCCTAACCCCTTCAGCCGACAATTGAAGAGAAAGATCCTGTTCCTGACGAAGCTGTAGGAATGGACGAAGTGCAACCCTTCAGACCCGGTACACTTTGTAACACCAATTTAATTTTGGGAAGGAGTACGCGAGGACTTTTGGCATGCGTGCAGTCTTCTCTTCCTCATTCCTTTTTTTTTGTTACAAATTTAATTGAAGGATTTGACATAAATAACATGATGTCACTGTTGGTATCGATGTTTGACAAAAGGTATTTACAGGAATAAGAAAATGAGATTTAAAAACTGTGACTCCACTAAGCTGTTCCTCCATTTGTTCGATACCCTAAATGTCCCAGTGTGGAATCCCGGTACTTAATAGTGGTTACCAGAGGTCAATTATCACACTGGAAGATATTCCCAGTGTTTTCAAATGGTTATTTGAATTTTTATGTTTACCCAAGTAAGCCTCAATTGCTACCATGTCAATTGTTTCTTAACTTTACTTCTCCTCTTAGTGTTTTAACACTGATGGTCTTAAGACATCCAGATATTCTACCGAGCAAACACTGGCTGTGTGTGTACGTGCGCCTATGGTGTCTTCGATTATTAAAAATGGGAGAAGTAATTAATGTTAATGAGTATTTGACAGACACAATCTTTGCAAGCAGGAATTCTGAAGCTTTTGTGCCTTGGGATGCTTTGATGCTATTAAAAATTTTTGAGAATTCCAAAGAACATTTTTAAGTCAGTAGTCTCCATAGATAGTTACAATCTTAGAAATAAAAACCGAACAATTTAAAATACGAGCACACACAGGCATGCATTCCATGAGCCATTAGAGCAACGAGCCAGTCACCATCAGACCTATGATGTTACCATCAGAGCTGTGATATCACGGCTGTGGAGAACTCTACTGTACACTTAGAAGAGAATGAGAGTGAAAATAGCAAATGACAGTCAGTGTTTCTGTGAATATAGTTTTGACCTTTTCGGGCCCCTCGACTGACAGACTTTGGGACTTGACACATTCTCACATGACATTGGAAACCACTATTTTAAATGATGTACGAGCTTCCAGGATGTGAAGTGATAAGAGGCTTTAAAGCTTCACTTCTACAGTTGTGGTTTTCTTTCACTTGTCTTAAACGTTTAAGCTGAGATTTTGTTTAAAAAGCAAAAGGATTCTTTTGCTGTGCAGAAGCTTTTAAGTTTCATATAGTCCCATTCGTTTATTTTAGCTTTTACTTCCATTGCCTTTGGAGTCAAGTTCATAAAATGCTCTTTGAACCCAAGGTCCATAAATTTAGTACCTATGTTTTCTTCTATGCAGTTTATTGTGTCAGGTCTTATGCTTAAGTCTTTGATCCATTTTGAATTAACTTTGGTACATGGTGACAAATAGCAGTCCAGTTTCATTCTACTTATAGACACAGATAATAGTTTAGTGGTTGCCAGAGGGTAAGGGGGGTGGGGGCTGGGGGGTGGGGGGTGGGGGGTGGGAGATGAGGGTAAGGGAGATCGAATATATGGTGATGGAAGGAGAACTGACTCTGGGTGATGAACACACAATGGGATTTATAGATGATGTAATACAGAATTGTACACCTGAAATCTATGTAATTTTACTAACAATTGTCACCCCAATAAATTTAATAAAATTAAATTAAAAAAAAAAAAAAGATAAAAAGCAAAAGGAAAATATTCGTTTTCTGTCTCTTGGTGCCCTGTACTCTTTGGAGCTGACGTGGACCTAGTTTGATCGTATTTTTACTTGGAAACAATAAGGTCACCCAAGTCTGTCATTTGTCATTTGAATTTCAATTATCTAAAGCTTACAAAATGAATTCTGAAGATATTGAAGCATTTAGAAAAGACCATTTTCTTGTAATAAGTAGCTTCTTCTTTGAAATAGTATGATTCATTCAAAGTTGTTTTAAACCCATGTTTGTCACGCATATTTAAACGTCAGCGATTAGACATAACTTTTGATATTGACAAAAAAATTCACACCCCACACCATTTTAACTATTGAGAAGGAAAGCTTTAATTGGGAACACATTATATAACAGAAATTGCTGAGTGACAATAGTTAATTAAACTTACCTATGTGAATGGCAAGTATAGGACACCTAAAATAACATGTACTCTGAAGGAGTAGTGTGTTTGGGAGAAAGAGGGTGTGGGGCTGCTTCTCTGAAGAAGGAAGTTTTACACGATGGTCGACTTTGTGTTATTTTTACCTCCTAATAAATGAAAACTGTATTTTCAGATTCTTCCAGCTGGAATGCTACTTCTTTGACTTTCAATCATGGAACTTCTCAAAGATCCGGGGATTCGAAATTTGGTGATAAACGGCCATTTGCCACACACTCAAGGAGCAAACCTCTGTCAGCATCCACAGAGTTTGGACAGATGACCGTAATAGACAAACGAAAGACTCAGATTGGAGGTGTGTTTTTCTTATGTACTTCTACGCTCCATGAATTGCGTGAATCACAGCTACAAGAAAACAGAGAAAGCAAAGAAGGAAATGAAAAAACAGAAAGAGTTCAACCCTAGCCTACCTCTGTGTAGGTTGATCGTAGTTCTGAATTTCCCACAGTCATTTTGTAGCAAAATGTGCTTTATGTTTACTCTGTTTAGGCAAGTTACAGCCAAATAGAATACCTTTTAGCGAGACATTAGCTTTCTTCCTCAATCTCAGTAACATAAGGAAATAAGAAAGGGAATAAGGAGAAAGTGTGGTTCCATTTAGACTAGTATTTAGCGTACACTGGGGAGTGTATATGCATACATACACACATATATAGGTACATAAATATATGTGTGTGTATATATATATATATATATATATATATATATATATATGTATATATGTCTGTGTATGTGTGTATGTGTACGTATATACCTGAATATATAAATAAAAAATATATATGTATGTATAGATATATAGATATATAGATATGTATTTATATACACACACACACAAATATATAGCAGGGGAAGTAAAAGTTCTTTATGTATTAATTGCCCACCACTTGTATCATTAATATTCATTCTACTATAGTCTTCAGGGGTTGTCCCAAAGAAATGTTTTTACATCACTTCAATCTGCGCTTTCAAAGTTCTGCGTTTTTCTGTTGTGTATTTACACTTTATTTCAATTTTTTCTTTAACAGTGGATGAGTGTTCTAAATGCGACCCTGCGAGCAGGTAGGATTTTATGGATTTCTATAATTGCATGTTAACTAAGAGACTTCAGAGAGAAGCCAGTAAGCTTTAATGAGTGTTCTGCTCTGGAATAGACCCTATACTGTGTACCTAACATTGGTTCTCTCAGGTCTTCGGCACAGTAACTTTGCAAAGTAGCTGTGCTATTCGGCCTAGTTTTTATTCATTAGACGTGTGTGGTTCCGGGAGGTGGATTAATTGACCCCTGGTACCATAGTTACCAAGTGGCTGACCCGTGATGTGACCTTCAGCCTGCTTGGCTTCCCAAGTCCCTTCTCTTGTCCCTCAGCCTGTACTGAGAAGTGCCTGGACAGGTCTGGATTCAAGGTTCAGGTGCAAGTCAGGTGGACTCAGAGAGTCCCGTTTAGTGACGTGTTAACACTGATTTAGAAGTTTCCTCCCAAGCCCAGTGAGCGCAAGCTCTTGTGTTAATGTACTTCACAATTGCAGCAGTCACGAGAACCTTGTTTTCACCATCAGTGTTTAAGGCAGATCTCAGTTCGCTGTGGCCACAGAACCACAGGTTGTGCATAAGCAAGACCTAATCAGGCAAGTGTTTTCAGGTATAATGCGATGTAGCCTTCTTGGGACGAATCGTTGTTCTGTAATAGAAGAACATCTATGTATAGATCATGTTGTGTTAATGCAGCACATATTCAGAGATATTTCTTATTGATTTCTCTACTCACTAACTCCACAGCCTGTGTTTTCCTTCTGGCTAGTACCTTTCCCTTGTCCAAGGAAGTTTTTTTCTTTTTTTCCAGAGTCTTTCTTCCTTCTTCCATGACTTTTCTTGATTTTTTACCATTGTCTCTGCTTTTTGGGGGGTTTTTGTTGCTATTCTGTTACTTTTTTCCACTTCTGCCAGCTAAGTGTTCTCCATGTTTCTAGACAGAATCAAAAGTACATAGAATTCCAGGTGTTGAAGGGATGTTAGTAATTAATTATTCAAAACACCCCCTGGTACTTCATATTGCCATTAATGTTTTGGTCAAGTGGTTGATCACATGAGGAGTATTAATTCCAAGAGATTAAAGTGACTTACTTGATGCAGTGAGTAATGAAATGAGATTAAGTGTAGGTTTCTAAGCCCTGTACACTTCCTTCTTTATCATCCTATGGCTGTGTCTTTTAATTATGGAAAGGTCTAGTGACTGCAGTGGAAGAGGATAAGAATGGAATTAGCAGGGGAATCCAAGTTTCAATAGGACCAACACTGGATGGAGTAGGAGTAAGGCTTTTAGAATAGAGATCAGAGATCAGATAAGGGAAAAGAGATCAGAATAGTAGGGTATGACAAGATAAAGAGAAATTACAAGAAAGAAGGAAAGAGGATGTTGGTAGTGGTCTAAAAAAGCAGATTAAAGTAAGGGGTTCTAGGGTGTCCTGAACAGGTTGCTGCTTTTTTGTTTGTTGACTTGGAGGAACCAGCATTCTTTAAGATTTGTATGAAAACATATTAAACCTTTGAGCCTCTGGAAACATTCTCTTTATAGCAAGTAGGAATATGGTATCATCCACCAGCACCCGAAATTACAGAGCGGGTCCCCTCGAGTCCAAAGGCACTGCAGATTGCTGAACTCTATAGACCCATGGCCCACCGCAGGTGTTTCGTCACCTCCACCTCTTTTCCCGATGCACTGATGTCCTTCCCATGGATATGGAGGGTTGGGCAGAGGGAGGACTAATTGTGAAAACAGTAATGGAGTTGGGTCGGTGGTAACATGCCTGTGTTAGGAGTGGATGACCGAGCTCCACTTAGCTTATTTTCCAGGAACAGGGAAATGGAGAACTCCTAGTGTGGGTCATTTGAGCCCATCCTTGTTTCAGGAGTCTATGCCTTTTTAGGCTGAAGTTTTCAAGGTTGGAGATTGCCAGGAAGCTGTGAGGACAAGTGGTCTGGGAGTGGGGAGGCTAAGAACATACATATTTGTTCTTTGACTGTTGTACGTGTGACTTGCAAACATTTCACACATTTCAGGGAACTGACTGTACTGTTTCTGGGTGAAAGGAAGGAATGGGGTAAGTTTAGTATGTGCATCCTATGTTAAAGAAGTAAGACTGCCATTTTTGACTCACACAGATTAATCTTTGAACCAGGGACAGACCATGAAGAAGGGTCAGTGTATCTTTCTACCTTGATTTAGGTCACTGGTTTTGTCCCAGTTGAGGTTCCATTTATGTCTGCTATTAATTGCGTTTTGAATTCAGCCTTCAGGACTTTTGGTGAAAACAACATATTCTCAGGTGTTGCCAACATATTGGCTGTCATTCTTTGTTACGGAAACTTAGAGTGTATCTTCATTAAATATTGCATGAGTTGGGAGTGGTGGAGGCAGAAATAGGTAGCTAAGAGCTTTTCTAGCATATCATCTAATTTTTTATTATATCAAGAGACTATATTTCATATGCAGATAGCTGACCTTTTACTCCTTTTGTTGTTGTTGTTGCTTTTGTCAAGAAATGAATTCACTTGTTTTTGTTATCTTTACCCTAAAGTCTCTCCCGCGAAACTGGCAATAAAGATTCATGTCCTATATCAGAGGAATGGCTCTTCGATGTTAATACCAAGGTAAAAGGCTCCTGTGTGAAATTAACTGTTTTGCTCTGAATTTAGTTTTGTGTAGCAATGACTTGTAAAATTTAGTTGTGGTCTACCTATCATTGTTCTATGTTTGTCATGGAAAATTCCTCAGCATGAACCATTTTAAACATATGACCCTTTGATGCTGCATTGTTTTGTTGTTGTTTTTTTAACTTCAGTAAGTATCAAAGATGGGGGCTGAGAAAAAGAAGGGCTGGGAAATGTATAGTGATAGTAAAATTCGATAGGGAGTTTTCCCACAGTGACGGAGCTATGTAATTTGGGTAACGGTAAGGATTCTTAATGTGACTTTTACGTTATACCAGCATGACTTTTATAATACTTGTGCCTGAATGAAATCTTGAATGGATTCACGTACTCATTGTAATAGTCATGAAATCTTCCTGGTACCTTTCAGTTTTAAAACTAGATAGTATATGACATATGGTTTTATTTTATTACGCTTTGTATGTTGGTATGGTATACTTGTTAGGAGGGAGTGTTTTCTTCATTTTTTTTTGTTTTTTTCACTTACATTCCGTTGACATTCCATATTATTTTATATTAGTTTCCGGTATACTATGTTCATCATTTAGACTAAAATAGTAGTAGAATTTTTGAAAGTTTAGAATTCACGTTCTCTATCTCAAAACCCGTATTACAAAGGGATTCCACTGTGTTCTCAATCATTGTTTTGTGAATATATTTACATGTGTTCATCTAATTGAAGAGTAAATGTTTTGCATAAAACAATAACCAATTTGAAATGCAGAGATTCTTTTTTCTTTTTTTTCTTGTTTGGGGTTTTAATGGCCTGTGTGATTACATGGTATTTGATAACGTGGGCTCCTGGGCCCATATAAGCAAGAGCAACACAGATTTTCTTTCAACTGATATTCTGACATACTCCATCGTCAAATCAACACTTGTTGAGTACCTATTCTGTAACAAGCACGATCTCATTTACTTCTCAGAATAGCCTTGGCAAGGAAGGGAATCCTCATCTTCAGAGATAAGGAAGTGGAGACCAAGTCAGTCTAGGTAGCATGTGTTGCAGTAGCCAGGGAGAAGGTTGAGGGTTTGATCCAAATGCACTTGGCTCCAAAGCTGATGATGCTCTCGTCTGTTCCCTATAAAAACATGTCCGTGAGATTCTATGCCCATTGTCCATGATGCATTGACCAAAGTAAAGAAAGGATCCGTGTCTGCAAAAGACAGGATGCTTTCTTTACTCTGGTCAAAAGCAGAGATTCTTAAAAATGAAATAATTAAATGTCAAATTTCAGAATGTTTTTAGTTTTGTTTTTTAAATGTAAAGTTTTTCTTTTTTTTTCAATTTATTGGGGTGACAATTGTTAGTAAAATTACATAGATTTCAGGTGTACAATTCTGTATTACATCATCTATAAATCCCATTTTGTGTTCACCACCCAGAGTCAGTTCTCCTTCCATCACCATATATTTGATCCCCCTTACCCTCATCTCCCACCCCCACCCCCTTACCCTCTGGTAACCACTAAACTATTGTCTGTGTCTATGAGTTTCTGTTTCTCATTTGTTTATCTTGTTCTTTTGTTGTTTTTGATTTATATACCACATATCAGTGAAATCATATGGTTGTCTGCTTTTTCTGTCTGAATTATTTCGCTCAGCATTACACTCTCAAGATCCATCCATGTTGTCACAAATGTTCCTATATCATCTTTTCTTATGCCGAATAGTATTCCATTTTGTATATATACCACAACTTCTTTATGCGTTTATCTATCGAAGGACATTTTGGTTGTTTCCATGTCTTGGCCACCGTAAGCAAAGCTGCAATGAACATTGGAGCACACGTGTCTTTATGTATAAATGTTTTCAGATTATTTGCGTGGATACCCAGGAGAGGGATTGCTGGGTCATATGGCAATTCTATTCGTAATTTTTTAAGGAACCTCCACACTGCCTTCCATAACGGCTGCACCAGTCTGCATTCCCACCAGTTGGAGAGGCTGTGGAGAAAATAAATGTAAAATGTTTCATTTCTGTTACAGTTGGCATTCAATATGATGTCAGCCTCAGGTGTGCAGCATAGTGGTTAGGCATTTATATAATGCATATACTTACTGGTACCCCGATTAGTGTGGAATCCCTGATACCATATTTAGTTATTACAATGTTATTTACTGTATTCTTTGCGCTGTACTTGACATCTTCATGACTGTTTTAGAACTCCCAATTTGTACTTCTTTCCTTAATCCTTTAACTTTTCAAGCATTCCCCAACAATTCTCGAACCTGGCAACGATCAGTTCGTTCTCTGCACCTATGAATTTGTTTCCCATTTCTATGTTCATTTATTTTTTTTTCATATCACCAATAAGTGAATTCAGGTGTGTTTTTCTCTTTGTCTGACTTTTTTCACTTAGAATAATACCCTCTAGGTCCACACACTTTGTCACAAACGGTAAGTATTTATTCTTCGTTACAGACAAGTAGCATTTTGTTATATATATGTCCCACTGCTTCTTTATCCAAGACGATGGATCCTTTGGTTACTTTGTTATCTGGACTATTGAAAATAATGTGGCAACGACCATAGACATGCATATTGCTTTTCAAATTAGTGTTTTGATTTCTGTGGAGGAAAACCCAGAAGTGGGACTGCTGTGCCACGTGGTAGTTCTGTTTTTAAATTTTTGAGGAACTTCCATGTTCTTTTCCATTGTGTCTGGTCGGATTTGCAGTCTCACCAACAGTGCACGAGGACTCTGTTTTTTTTCACATCCTCACCGACACCTGTTGCTTGTTGATTCATGGATGATGACCATTCTGACAGTTGTGAGGTCGTATTTCATAGCGTTTTTAATTTGCATTGCTCTGATGATTAGTGACACTGAGCATGTTTTCGTATGTCTCTTGGCTATCTGTGTGACCTCTCTGGAGAAAAGTCTATTCAGGTACTCTTCTCGTTTTGTAATGGCATTGTTTGTCTTTTGGTGTTAAGATTTATGATTTCCTTATGTGTTTTGGATGTCAACCCTTCATCAAATATATCCTTGACAAATATCTTCTCCGTTCATCCGGTCGTGACTGCAGGTTGCTGTTGGTTTCCTTTGCAGAAATTTTGTAGTTTGATTGTCGTGTATATGGGTCTTGTATTCTTAACCATTCAGGTACCTTATGTCTTTTCTGGAGCATTTAATCTATTTCCATTTAAAGTAATTATTTGTAGGTATGTAGTTCTTGGCATTTTATTGTTCATTTTCCTTCTCCTCTTCCTGCTCTTCCTCCTGCTCTTTTTCCGTCTTCTCCTCCTCCTCCTCCTCCTCCTCCTCCTCCTCCTCCTCCTCCTCCTCCTCCTCCTCCTTTTTTTTCTTCTTGTCGTGGTTTTACATTTCTTGTGCTAGTGGTTTGCTGGTGCTGAACTGCATCACCTTCTTTTTCTCTGGCAAACTCTTCACCTCTCATTTGATTCTAAATGAGAGCCTTGCTGGATACAGTCATCTGGGTTGCACATTATTGCATTTCATCACATTTCAATATTTCTTGCCCATTCCTCTGGCCTTCAGATTTACTGTTAAGTGATCACCTGCCAGTCTTATGCGAGCTCCCTTGTATATAACTAAGTGCTTTTCTCTTGCTGGTTTTAATATTCTCTCTGTGTCTTTCCCCTTTGGCGTTTTGATTATGGTATGTCTTGGTGTGGGCCTGTTCGGCTTTCTTTTGTTTGGAACGCTCTGTGTTTCCTGCGCTTGTGTTTCCTTCAACAGGTTAGGGAAGATTTCCGTCATTATTTATTCAAATAGGTTTTCAATTCCTTTCTCTCTCTTCTCTTTTTGATAGCCCTACAAGTGTTGTTACACTTTATCTTGTCCAAGAAGTCCCTTATAGTATTCTCTCTCTCTCTATCTTTTTATTTTTTATTCATAATCATTTTTCATTTCTTTTTTTCTGTTCTGATTGGGTGTTTTCTGCTACCTTGTCTTCCAAATCACTGATTTGATCCTCTGCCTCAACCAAGTCTGGTGCTGATTCCATCTATTGATTACTCATTTCAGATGTTGTATTTTTCATATTTGACTTTTGTTAATGATTTCTATGTCCACTTTTTATGTTTGCTGTCTCTGTTGAAGTGGTACAGCGTTTATCTATTTTTCGCCAAAGTTCATTGAGCATCCTTAGAAGTAGTGTTTTGAACTCTGTATCTGGTAGATTGCCTGTGTCCATTTGGTTTACCTCTTTTTCTAGAGTTTTGTCCTGTTCTTTCATTAGGGAAATGTTTCTTTCTCTCTTCTTTTCTCACTGCCTCTCTGTGTTTGTTTCTATGTACTATGTAGATCTGCTAATTCTCCTCATCTTGGCAGCATTGGCTCATGTAACAGGTGTCCTGTGTGTCGGGTGGTACAACCTCCCTGGTCACCGGAGCCAGGAGTTCCAGAAGCTCGTGTGGGTGGTGTGTGCCCTCCTGTTGTACTTGAGCCTTATTGCTGTTGGCGCATCAGTGTGTGGAATGGACGCTCAGGACGACTGGCTGTGACTACAGTAGATGAGCTGATGTGTGTGGGCTGACGTCACAGAGTGGGATCGGCTGTAGCAGGGCTCCGGTGTCTGCTCAGTCCATGGCTTGGGCGTGCCATTTGTGGAGCTAATTGGGTGTCGTTCTGGTGTTGCTGAAGCTGATCACCAGGTGTGTTGGATTTGGGGCCTCTTGGGAGGGGCTGTGGGGCAGGCCCAGGTCAGCTGCTGCTTGTGCCCAACCCGGAGCACCCAGTAGAAGCTACAATGTGACCTACTCTTGGTAGCTGCCTTTGTGAGTATGCACCTGCGAGGCCCTATGTTGTGAAGCAAGACAGGCTGATGGGTAGGATCCTAAAAAAAAATGGAACTCCTCTGTATCATAAATTGCAGCCTGAGTGACTATTGTAAACTATGATCGTGATGGTGCAACACCTCTGTTTACTGAGTGACTCCCCGTTACGTGAGGGTAAAAGTCATATGCTAGCATGACACGTGCCTTCTTTGATTTGGTTCTGGTTCTGCAGTTGTCTCCCCATTCCATTTTCAGTGTTCCAGGCTTACCCCATTCTTCTTCTGCCCTCACTATGATATGTTGCTTCATACCTTAGGCTTTTGCGCCTGCCGCTCTTTCTGGACTCCCCTTCATGGTTTCCCTCAGCACCTCGTGTATCTTTTAAGATGCAGTCCTCTTTTCTCAGCATCTGGTACAACTGCTTGTTGTTTCTTTTGTGCCTGTGCTATACTTGATTCATGCGATGTGTAGAAATGGAGAGCGGTACTTTTCTGTTCTTACTGTTTTGACGAAAATCAGAATACATCGAGCCCTAGTAGAATATAGGACAAAATCTTTCATTTATATTTCCAGCTTCCCCTGGGTCTATGCCTATGATTTGATGGTTACGATAGCAGTTTGTCATCTTACTTACTTGAAGGACTGAGCGAGTGAGTGAACGAGTCAATGAATATGATGTTTTCTGAAGTTGGGTTTTTATTTTCTTTTTTCTTTCTTTTTTTTAATAGAAAGAAGCAACCAAGCCGGCAATTGGAAAAAGAGAAAATGGTGTGGATATTATTGAAAGTGCTCCACAAGCGCAAACAAAAACTGATATTTTCACTTGTGTTGATGGAGCACACCAAAATAATACAAGTGATAACTTAGTGACTATCTATGAATTCTTTCTAGCTTGAGTGCTGCTATAAGCAAATCTAACATGTGTAGATCCAACTGTGATTTTCATTTCTTATAAGCATTTTTTCCTATCTTTTTTGCAAAAGTATCCCCACTACTAACAACTTCTTCTTGCAAATGATTTGACCCCCTGAAATTCTTTTCTGCTATTACTTTTATTGAAATGTTCATGACTTGAATGTGTATTTAAAATGCATAGTAATATGTGTTCACATTAATGTTCTGTGACTACATTTTATAGTTAAAACATCCGCATTAAGATTAGAAGAAGCAGCTGTAAAATCATGTTGGGATTCTGAGGTACTGTCATTCACTACTATTATTTTTATCATTATTATTTTAAATATCACCATTCAGTGATGTTGAAACTTAAAAGGTATGCTTTGACTGTACTTTCTCACCTCTGCGTTTCCCCACACAAATTATTTTCTTACGGTTTAGCCTATAATTAATAAAAGACATGTGTGCTTAGTATAATGAGGCAGCGTAGTAGAATTCTGCTAACTTGCGAGGTTCACTTAAGGCGGTCGGTGTAGAATAGTATAAAACAAGAAGGCTTCCAAGTCATAAGGAATCAGTTGGGTTCTGAAGTGAAGTTTACCTAAAAGCTAAAGAATTATTCCAGCTTGAAGTATGCCCAAATGCATGATTCTGTGGTTTTTATGGTTGTGTAAATGTCCTAATGAGATTCAGAAAGAAAGAATTTGGAATTTAGGGTTTTTTATACCTTGGAACTTGAAAAGATAATGCCTGATACATGAAAGTATTATTACATTTGTATTCTCAAATAGATCTGCAAGGAACTTTTCCCAGGAAGGAAGAGCATTGTTAATAGAAATAATATGTAGAATTATACTAACAGCAATCCCCTGAGCGCTGCTTTAATGCATAACAACTGTCTTGTTCAGTTAAAACAGCAGGCATTGAGTATCTTGATGGCAACCGTACTTGTAGTAATAGAAATACAAAGTAATGATGAGCCAATGTGAGATGACAGCTGTGGAAAGAGACAGGAGGAGTGTGATCTTCTGATATAGGCAACTGCTGCCTACCGGTATATACACTGCGTTTGAAGATAAGAACACACTAGAATCCTGGATGGGTCACTTACTAGCTATGGGATGTTGGGGAAACTTCTTTTTAATCTGTCGCATGTCAGTGACCTCATTCATCATAAAGGTACTTATGCCTACCTTTCAGGTATGTGGACTGAACTAATGAGGTAACAAATGGAAAACACTTTGTGAAGTGTAAAGGGAGCTGTAGAAATGTAAAATCTATGATCACAGTGGGCTGTAGTGACTTACTAAATGGTGGGGACACTTTTTGTAAACCTAAAGGACAATCAACTGGCAGTAGTGTCAAGAACAGAGTGGAAAAGTTAGAAGGGGCACGTGGATTTCTCACCTGGGGGATGCTAAATTTCAGGAGACTGTGATTGGCAATACCCTGTAGATGTGTAGTGTTTCGGTACTTGAGGCTTTGTTGGTGCGAGCTGAATGTTTTGACCTGAAGTAAATGTCTGTGTGGGATACTGCCAAGTGAAGCATGAGAAGGAGCCAGTCATGTGGAGATCTAGGAGCAAAACCTGCTGGGCAGAGACAACAATGGATCGTACAGGTTCCTCATTTTATTCTAGTGTCTTGGAATGGTCAGGAAGTAGGAAGAGGGTTAACCACCATCAAACCATTTCGATATTTGTCATTTGTGTGGAAAACAAATAAAATGTGCATAGCAGAGGCCTGGTACATTTGAGACAGTTAATAAATAAATGTTCTTATTTTTTCCCTGATTAGAACTTATTATACTTTTTTGAAAAGTTGCATAACTATATATAACATTTTTCCTATTATTTTTAAGTATAATTTAAAGAAAAGCTTTTCTTACAACTTTGCCATTTTATTTAATCATTTTTCCCATCAAAATTTTTATCAAATACAAGTTTGTTTTTTCCAACCTCTTGTTGACCTAGATGAAGTAGGTTCTAAAATGTTCTGTTTAGACTCAACACGACATACACCAAGGTTTCTTACCATGTCAAGCAAGTATCTTGTTTTAACACTAAAAAAAGAATAAAAAAAAAAAAGAATGTGTCATTAGAAATATTTGAAAGTTATATGAAGTACACTTTTCAAGGTATTAGTTCGGTGCAAAAGTAATTGCAGTTTCAAAGGTTAAAAAAATTGCACAAACTGCAGTATCATTTGTACCAACCTAATATTCGCTTAAATACCTATTTTTCAAAAAGTCCTTTTCTTGGAGGTTATAACGTTAGTATTGCTAGCCTGAATTGTTAACTAGAGATTGCATAAAGTGTCCATTAGTTACTAATCATCTTGTTTCCTAACCCCTTCAGCCGACAATTGAAGAGAAAGATCCTGTTCCTGACGAAGCTGTAGGAATGGACGAAGTGCAACCCTTCAGACCCGGTACACTTTGTAACACCAATTTAATTTTGGGAAGGAGTACGCGAGGACATTTGACATGCGTGCAGTCTTCTCTTCCTCATTCCTTTTTATCTTTGCTACAAATTTAATTGAAGGATTTGACATAACGTGATGTCATTGTTTGTATGGATGTTTGAGAAGAGGTATTTATAGGAATAAGGAAATGAGATTTTAAAACTGACTTCACTAAGATGTTTCTCCATTTGTTCGATACCATAATTGTCCCAGTTTGGAATCCCTGTACTTAATAGTGGTTACCACAGGTCAATTATCACCCTGGAAGATTTTTCCAGCATTTTCAAATGGTTCTTTGACTTTTTATGTTAACGCCAGTAAGCCTCAATTGCTACCATGTCAATTGTTTTCTAACTTCACTTCTTCTCTTAGTGTTGTAACACTGATGGTCTTAAGACAACCAGATGTTCTGCTGAGCAGACACTGGCTGTGTGCGTACCTGCGCCTCTGGTGTCTTCGAGTATTAAAAATGGGAGACGTAATTAATAGTAATGAATATTTGACAGACACAATCTTTGCAAACAGGAATTCTGAAGCTTTTGTGCCTTGGGATGCTTTGATGGTATTAAAAATTTTTGAGAATTCCAAAGAACATTTTTAAGTCAGTAGTCTCCACAGATAGTTACAATCTTAGAAATAAAAACCGAACAATTTAAAATACATAACTTTTGATATTGACAAAAAAATTCACACCCCACACCATTTTAACTATTGAGAAGGGAAGCTTTAATCGGAAACACATTATATAACAGAAATTGCTGAGTGACAATAGTTAATTAAACTTACCTATGTGAATGGCAAGTATAGGACACCTAAAATAACATGTACTCTGAAGGAGTCGTGTGTTTGGGAGAAAGAGGGTGTGGGGCTGCTTCTCTGAAGAAGGAAGTTTTACACGATGGTCGACTTTGTGTTATTTTTACCTCCTAATAAATGAAAACTGTATTTTCAGATTCTTCCAGCTGGAATGCTACTTCTTTGACTTTCAATCATGGAACTTCTCAAAGATCCGGGGATTCGAAATTTGGGGATAAACGGCCATTTGCCACACACTCAAGGAGCAAACCTCTGTCAGCATCCACAGAGTTTGGACAGATGACCGTAATAGACAAACGAAAGACTCAGATTGGAGGTGTGTTTTTCTTACGTACTTCTACGCTCCATGAATTGCGTGAATCACAGCTACAAGATAACAGAGAAAGCAAAGAAGGAAATACAAAAACAGAGAGTTCAACCCTAGCCTACCTCTGTGTAGGTTGATCGTAGTTCTGAATTTCCTACAGTCATTTTGTAGCAAAATGTGCTTTATGTTTACTCTGTTTAGGCAAGTTACAGCCAAATAGAATACCTTTTAGCGAGACATTGGCATTCTTCCTCAATCACGGTAACATAAGGAAATAAGAAAGGGAATAAGGAGAAAGTATGATTCCATTTAGACTAGTATTTAGCGTACACTGGGGAGTATGTATGTATACATATACACATATATAGGTACATACATACATGCATATACGTGTATATGTGTATGTATGTATGTGTATATATATATATATATATATATATATATATATATATATGTATTTTTATATACACACAGATGTATAGCAAGTGAAGTAAAAGCGCTTCACGTATAAATTGCCCACCACTTGTATCATTAATATTCACCCTACTATAGCCTTCAGGGGTTGCCCCAAAGAAGTATTTTTATATCACTTCAATCTGACGCTTTCAAAGTTCTGTGTTTTTCTGTTGTGTATTTACAATGTATTTGAATTTTTTCTTTAACAGTGGATGAGTGTTCTAAATGTGACCCTGCGAGCAGGTAGGATTTTATGGATTTCTAAAATTGCATGTTAACTAAGAGACTGCAGAGAGAAGCCAGTAAGCTTTAATGAGTGTTCTTTCTGCTCTGGATTAGGCCCTATACTATGTGCCTAACATTGGTTCTCTCAGGTGTACGGCACAGTAACTTTGCAAAGTAGCTGTGCTATTCGGCCTAGTTTGTATTCATTACACGTGTGTGGTTCCGGGAGGTGGATTAATTCACCCCTGGTACCATAGTTACCAAGTGGCTGACCCGTGATGTGACCTTCGGCCTGCTTGGCTTCCCAAGTCCCTTCTCTTGTCCCTCAGCCTGTACTGAGAAGTGCCTGGACAGGTCTGGATTCAAGGTTCAGGTGCAAGTCAGGTGGACTCAGAGAGTCCCGTTTAGTGACGTGTTAACACTGATTGAGAAGTGTCCTCCCAAGCTCAGTGAGCGCAAGCTCTTGTGTTAATGTACTCCACAATTGCAGCAGTCACGAGAACCTTGTTTTCACCATCAGTGTTTAAGGCAGATCTCAGTTCGCTGTGGCCACAGAACCACAGGTTGTGCATAAGCAAGACCTAATCAGGCAAGTGTTTTCAGGTATAATGCGATGTAGCCTTCTTGGGACGAATCGTTGTTCTGTAAGTGAAGAACATGTATGTATAGATCATGTTGTGTTACTGCAGCACAAATTGAGATGATATTTCCAATTGATTTCTCTACTTACTGATGTCTCAGCCTGTGTTTCTCTTCTGGCTAATACCTGTCCCTTGTTCTAGGAAGTTTTTTTCTTTTTTTCCAGAGTCTCTCTTCTTTCTTCTATGACTTTCCATGATTTTTTACCTTTTTCACTGCTTTTCTCAGGGTTTTTTGTTGCTGTTGTTCTGTTGTTGTTTTTCCACTTCTGCCAGCTAAGTGTTCTCCGTTTTTCTAGAGAGAATCAAAAGTCCATAGAATTCCAGGTGTTGAAGGAATGTTAGCAATTAATTAATTCAAAACACCCCCTAGTACTTCATGCTGCCATTAATGTTTTGGTCAAGTGGTTGATCTCATGAGGAGTTTGAACTCAAAGAGATTATGTGACTTACTTGAGTACAGTGAGTGATGAAATGAGATGAAGTGTAGGTTTCTAAGTCCAGTACGCTTCCTTCTTTATCACCCTTTGGGTGAGTGTTTTAATTATGGAAAGGAATGGAATTAGCAGCGGAATCCAAGTTTCAATAGGACCAACACTGGGTTGGAGTAGGAATAAGGATTTTAGAATAGAGATCAGAGATCAGATAGGGGAAAAGAGATCAGAATAGTAGGGTATGACAAGATAAAGAGAAATTACAAGAAAGAAGGAAAGAGGATGTTGGTAGTTGTCTAAAAAAAGCAGATTAAAGTAAGGGGTTCAAGGGCGTCCTGAACAGGTTGCTGCTTTTTTGTTTGTTGAATTGGAGGAACCAGCATTCTTTAAGATTTGTATGAAAACATATTAAACCTTTGAGCCTCTGGAAACATTCTCTTTATAGCAAGTAGGAATATGGTATCATCCACCAGCACCCGAAATTACAGAGCGGGTCCCCTCGAGTCCAAAGGCACTGCAGATTGCTGAACTCTATAGACCCATGGCCCACCGCAGGTGTTTCGTCACCTCCACCTCTTTTTCCAATGCACTGATGTCCTTCCCATGGATATGGAGGGTTGCGCAGAGATAGGACTGATTGTGAAAACAGTAATGGAGTTGGGTAGGTGGTAACATGACTATGTTGGGAGTGGATGACTGAGGCTCCACTTAGCTTATTTTCCAGGAACAGGGAAATGGACAACTCCTACTGTGGGTCATTTGAGCCCATCCTTGTTTCAGGAGTCTATGCCTTCTTAGGCTGAAGTTTTCAAGGTTGGAGATTGCCAGGAAGCTGTGAGGACAAGTGGTCTGGGAGTGGGGAGGCTAAGAACATACATATTTGTTCTTTGACTGTTGTACGTGTAACTTGCAAACATTTCACACATTTCAGGGAACTGATTGTAGTGTTTCAGGGTGAAAGGAATGAATGGCGCGATTTAATAACTGCTTTCTACGTTAAAGAAGCAAGACTGCCATTTTTCTCACACAGATTAATCTTTGAACCAGGGACAGACCATGGAGAAGGGTCAGTGTATCTTTCTAACTTGATTTAGCTCACTGCTTTTGTCCCAGTTCAGGTTCCATTTATGTCAGCTATTATTTGCGTTTTGAATTCAGCCTTCAGGACTTTTGGTGAAAACAACATACTCTCAGGTGTTGCCAACATATTGGCTGTCATTCTTTGTTATGGAAACTTAGAGTGTATCTTCATTAAATATTGCATGAGTTGGGAGTGGTGGAGGCAGAAATAGGTAGCTAAGAGCTTTTCTAGCATATCATCTAATTTTTAATTATATCAAGAGACTATATTTCAAATGCAGATAGCTGACCTTTTACTCCTTTTGTTGTTGTTGTTGCTTTTGTCAAGAAATGAATTCACTTGTTTTTGTTATCTTTACCCTAAAGTCTTTCCCGCGAAACTGGCAATAAAGATTCATGGCCTATATCAGAGGAATGGCTCTTCGATGTTAATACCAAGGTAAAAGGCTCCTGTGTGAAATTAACTGTTTTGCTCTGAATTTAGTTTTGTGTAGCAATGACTTGTAAAATTTAGTTGTGGTCTACCTATCGTTGTTCTATGTTTGTCATGGAAAATTCCTCAGCATGAACCATTTTATAACATGTGACCATTTGATGCTGCATTGTTTTGTTGTTGTTTTTTTAACTTCAGTAAGTATCAAAGATGGGGGCTGAGAAAAAGAAGGGCTGGGAAATGTATAGTGATAGTAAAATTCGATAGGGAGTTTTCCCACCGTGACGGAGCTATGCAATTTGGGTAACGGTAAGGATTCTCAATGTGACTTTTACGTTATACCAGCATGACTTTTATCATACTCGTGCCTGAATGAAATCTTGAATGGATTCACGTACTCATTGTAATAGTCATGAACTCTTCCTGGTACCTTTCAGTTTTAAAACTAGATAGTATATGACATATGGTTTTATTTTATTACGCTTTGTATGTTGGTATGGTATACTTGTTAGGAGGGAGTGTTTTCTTCATTTCATTTTTTTTTCACTTACATTCCGTTGACAATCCGTATTATTTTATATTAGTTTCCGGTATACTAGGTTCATCATTTAGACTTAATAATTGTAGAATTTTTGAAAGTTTAGAATTCATGTTCTCTATCTCAAAACTCGTATAACAAAAGGATTCCACTATATTCTAAATCATTGCTTTGGGAATATATTTAAATATCTTCATCTAATTGAAGAGTACATGTTTTGCATAAAATAATAACCAATTTGAAAAACAGAGATCTTTTTTTTTTCAAGTTTTGTGTTTTAATGGCGTATTTGATTACATGGTATTTGATCCGTGGGCTCCTCGGCCCATATATGCAATAGTGACACAGATTTTCATTCAACTGATATTCTGACATACTCCATCGTCAAATCAACACTTGTTGAGTACCTATTCTGTAACAAGCACGATCTCATTTACTTCTCAGAATAGCCTTGGCAAAGAAGGGAATCCTCATCTTCAGAGATAAGGAAGTGGAGACCAAGTCAGTCTAGGTAGCATGTGTTGCAGTAGCCAGGGAGAACGTTGAGGGTTTGATCCAAAATGCACTTGGCTCCAAAGCTCATGATACTCTTGTCTGCTCCCTATAAAACGTGTCCGTGAGGTCCTATGCCCATTGTCCATGACGCA
The DNA here is from genome assembly GCF_057876585.1 of Rhinolophus sinicus. Lineage (NCBI taxonomy): Eukaryota > Metazoa > Chordata > Mammalia > Chiroptera > Rhinolophidae > Rhinolophus > Rhinolophus sinicus. The sequence goes on along the minus strand of NC_142501.1, from coordinate 114,980,614 downwards.
TTGACCAAAGTAAAGAAAGGATCCGTGTCTGCAAAAGACAGGATGCTTTCTTTACTCTGGTCAAAAGCAGAGATTCTTAAAAATCGTGTAATAAAATATCAAGCTTCAGAAAGTTTTTAGTTTTGTTTTTTAAATGTAAAATGTTTCATTTCTGTTACAGTTGACATTCAATATGATGTCAGCCTCAGGTGTACAGCATAGTGGTTAGGCATTTATATAATGTGTAAACTGGTGCTCCGATTAGTGTGGAATCCCTGACACCATACTTAGTTATTACAATGTTATTTCCTGTATTCTGTGTGCTGTCCTTGACAGCTACATGACTGTTTTATGACTGCCAATGTGTACTTCTTAATCCTTTTACCTTTTCAAGTTGCTCCCCAACACTCTTCCCTCTGGGCAATGATCAGTTAGTTCTCTGCATCTATGAGTTTGTTTCTTTTTTCTATGTTCATTTATGTTTTTATTTATTTTTACATATCACCGATAAGTGAAACCATGTGGTATTTGCGTTTCTCTGTCTAACTTATTTCACTTCGAATAATACCCTGTAGGTGCACGCACGTTGTCACAAATGGTAAGATTTTATTCTTTGTTACAGCCAAGTAGTATGTTGTTGTATATATGTAGCACTTCTTGTTTATCCAAGACGATGGATACTTCGGTTGCTTCTTTATCTGGAGTATTGTAAATAATGCGACAAGGACCATACAGATGCATACATGTTTTCAAAGGAGTGTTTTGGATTTCTGCGGAGAAAAACTCAGAAGTGGGATTGCTGTGCCACATGGTAGTTCTATTTTCAAATTCTTGAGGAACTTCCATATTGTTTTCCATTGTGGCTGGCCGGATTTGCGGTCATACCAACAGTGCACGGGGGTTCCCTTCACATCCTCACCAACACTTGTTGTTTGTTGATTTATTGATGATGGCGATTCAGACAGTTGTGAGGTGATAGCTGATTGTGTATTTAATTTGCATTGCTCTAATGATTAGTGCACTGAGCATGGTGTCGTATGTCTCTTGGCTATCTGTGTGAGCTCTTTGGAGAAAAGTCTATTCAGGTACTCTTCTGATTTTGTAATTGCATTGTTTGTCTTTCGGTGTTACGTTTTCTGAGTTCCTTATATGTTTTGGATATCAACCCTTTCTCTGATATATGATTGGCAAATATCTTCTCCCATTCGTCCGGTCGTGTTTTCATTTTGTTGATGGTTTCTATTGCTGTGCAAAACTGTTTCAGTTTGATGTCATATATATGGGTCTTGAAGTCCTATCCATTCAGCCACGTTAGGTCGTCTCTGGAGCATGTAACGTATTTGTATTTAAAGTAATTGTTATACGTATGTAATTATTGCCATTTTATTATCCATATTTCTTCTCCTCCTCTTCGTCCTCATTCTCCTGTTTCTCCTCCTCCTCCTCTTTCTTTTCTTCCTTCTTCTCCTTCTTCTCTTTCTCTTCCTCCTCTTTCTCCTCCTCCTCCTCCTCCTTCTCCTTCTTCTTCTTCTGTGTCTTGTTCTTTTTTCAAGTTGTCGTTTCACATTTCTTGTAATATTGGTTTGTTGGTGCTGAACGCCATCATCTTTTTCTCTGGCAAGTTTTTACCTGTCCATTGATTCTAAATGAGAGCCTTGCCAGATACAGTAATAGTAATCTTGGTTGTAGATTATAGCTTTTCATCACTTTCAATATTTCTTGCCAATCTCTTCTGACCTGCAGATTTTCTCTTGAGAGATCACCTGACAATCTTATGCGATCTCCATTGTACGTGACTAACTACTTTTCTCTTGATGGTTTTAATATTCTCTCCGTGTCCTACCCCTTTGGAATTTTAATTATGATATGTTTTGGTGTGGGCCTATTTGGGTTCATTTTGTTTGGAACTTTTGTGTTTCCTACGCTTGTGTGTCTATTTCCTTCTCCAGGTTAGGAAAGGTTTCCATCATTATGTATTCTGATAGGTTTTCTTTCTTTTTTTAATTTATTGCGGTGACAATTGTCAGTAAAATTACATGGATTTCAGGAGTACAATTCCGTATTACATCATGTATAAATCCCATTGTGTGTTCACCACCCAGAGTCAGTTCTCCTTCCATCAGCATATATTTGATCCCCCTTACCCTCTCCTCCCAACCCCCACCCCCTTACCCTCTGGTAACCACTAAACTATTGTCTGCGTCTATGAGTTTTTGTTTCTCATTTGTTTTTCTTGTTCTTTTGTTGTTTTTGGTTTATATACCACATATCAGTGAAATCATATGGTTCTCTGCTTTTTCTGTCAGACTTATTCGCTTAACGTTATACTCTCAAGATCCATCCATGTTGTCACAAATGTTCCTATATCATCTTTTCTTACCGCTGAATAGTATTCCATTGTGTATATATACCACAACTTCTTTATCCATTCATCTATTGAAGGACATTTTGGTTGTTTCCATGCCTTAGCCACCGTAAACAAAGCTGCAGTGAACACTGGGGCACACGTGTCTTTATGTATAAATGTTCTCAGATTTTTGGGGTAGATACCCAGGAGAGGGATTCCTGGGTCGTACGGTAATTCTATTCATAATTTTTTGAGGAACCTCCACACTGCCTTCCATAACGGCTGCACCAGTCTGCATTCCCACCAACAGTGTATGAGGGTTCCTTTTTCTCCACAGCCTCTCCAACACTTGTTAGTGTTTGACTTGCTGATGATAGCCATTCGGACTGAAAGAAATTGAAGAAGGCACAAAGAAATGGAAAGACATTCCGTGCTCATGGATTGGAAGAATCAACATAGTTAAAATGGCCATATTACCCAAAGCAATATACAGATTTAATGCAATCCCCATCAAAATCCCAATGGCATTTTTAAAGAAATAGAACAAAAATATCATCAGATTTGTTTGGAACCACAAAAGACCCCGAATAGCCAAAGCAATCTTAAGAAAAAAGAACAATACTAGAGGTAAGACACGCCCTGACTTTAGCTTGTACTACAGGGCTACAATCATCAAAACAGCATGGTCTTGGCAGGAAAACAGACACAGAGACCAACGGAATAGACTTGAGAACGCAGAAATAAAACCACTTAAATGTGGACAGACAATTTTGACAAAGAAGCTAAAAACATCCAATAGAGGAAAGACAGCCTCTTCAATAAGTGGTGCTGGGAGAATTGGATAGCCACGTGCGAAAGAATGAAACTGCACTGCTATCTGTCACCATGTACCAAAATTAATTCAAAATGGATCAAAGACTTAAGCATAAGACCTGACACAATAAACTGCATAGAAAAAAACATAGGTACTAAACTTATGGACCTTGGGTTCAAAGAGCATTTTATGAATTTGACTCCAAAGGCAAGGGAAGTAAAAGCTAAAATAAACGAATGGCACTATATGAAACTTAAAAGCTTCTGCACAGCAAAAGAAACCATCGACAAAATAAAGAGGCAACCAACTGAATGGCAGAAGATTTCTGCAAACAGTGCCTCCGATAAGGGACTAATCTCCAAAATATTCAAAGAACTCATGAAACTCAACAACCACTAGGTTTTCAATTCGTGCTCTCTCTCCTTCTTCTCCTTTCGATAGCCTTACGAATGTTGTTACACTTGATATTGTCCCAGACATCCCTGAAAGTATTTTCTGTTTTATTTATTTTTTATTTATGTTCATTTTTTTTCTGTTCTGATTGGGTGTTTTCTGCTACCTTGTCTACCAAATCACTATTGGAACCTCTGCTTCACCAAATGTGCTGCTGATTCCATCTATAAATTATTCATTTAAATACTGTATTTTTCATTTCAGACTTTTTTTTTAAGGATTTCTATGTCTTTTTTATATTTGCTGTCTCTCTGTTGAAGTTTTACTTACTTTATGGATTCTTCCCCTAATTTCATCTCACATCCTTATAACTAGTGTTTTAAACTCTGTATCTGGTATGTGTCCATTTGGTTTACCTCTTTTTCTAGAGTTTTGTCCTGTTCTTTCATTAGGGAAATGTTTCTTTCTCCCTTGTTTGTTCACTGCCTCTCTGTGTGTGTTTCTATGTATTATGTAGATCTGCTAATTCTCCTCATCTTGGCAGCATTGGCTCATATAACAGGTGTCCTGTGTGTCGGGTGGTACAACCTCCCTGGTCACCGGAGCCAGGAGTTCCAGAAGCTCGTGTGGGTGGTGTGTGCCCTCCTGTTGTACTTGAGCCTTATTGCTGTTGGCGCATCAGTGTGTGGAATGGACGCTCAGGACGACTGGCTGTGACTACAGTAGATGAGCTGATGTGTGTGGGCTGACGTCACAGAGTGGGATCGGCTGTAGCAGGGCTCCGGTGTCTGCTCAGTCCATGGCTTGGGCGTGCCATTTGTGGAGCTAATTGGGTGTCGTTCTGGTGTTGCTGAAGCTGATCACCAGGTGTGTTGGATTTGGGGCCTCTTGGGAGGGGCTGTGGGGCAGGCCCAGGTCAGCTGCTGCTTGTGCCCAACCCGGAGCACCCAGTGGAAGCCAGAAAGTGACCTACTTTTGGTAGCTGCCTTTGTGGGTTTGGATGCCCCTGGGAAAGGCTATGCTGTGACGCAAGACAGGATGATACATAGGATACTAGAAAGAAACGGAGGTCCTCAATAGCATAAGTTGCGGCCTTATTGACTGTCTTAAAACAGAATTGTGATGATGCAACACCTCTGCTTACTGGGTGACTCCCCATTATGTGAGGGTAAAATTCATATGCTAGCATGACACGTGCCTTCTTTGATTTGGTTCTGAAACGGCAGCGGTATCTCCATCCCATTCTCAGTTTTCCAGGCTTACCCCATCCCTTTGCGGCCCTCACTTGCAACATGTTGTTTCATCCTCAGGCTTTTGCTCCCTCTGCCCTTCTGGATTCCCCTTCATGCCTTCCCTCAGCACCTCGTATAACTGTCGAGATGCAGCCCTATCTTTGCCGCATCTGCTGAGCTCGCCTGGTACAACTGATTGTTGTCTCTTGTATGATCTAACTGTACTGTATTCACTTCAGGTGTACAAGTAGCGAGCGGTACTTTTCTGTTCTTATTTTTTCATGTATTATAATATCTCTACTCCTACTAGAATGTAGGACAAAATGTTTCATTTGTATTTCCAGCTTCCCCTGGGTCTGTGCCTATGATTTGTTGCCTACAGTAAAGTTTTCTTGTCCCACCGATGGATGGACTGAGTGAGTGAGTGAACGAGTAAATGAATATGATGTTTTCTGAAGTTGGGTTTTTCTTTCTTTTTGTTTTCTTTACTAGAAAGAAGCAACCAAGCCGGCAATTGGAAAAAGAGAAAATCGTGTGGCTATTATTGAAAGTGCTCCACAAGACCAAACAAGCAATGGTAATTTGACTTGTGTTGACAGTGCACACCAGGATAATATACGTGGTAATTTAGTGACTATCTATGAATTCTTTCTAGCTTAAGCTCTGCTATAAACAAATCTAACATGTGTCGACCCACATGTGATATTCACTTCTTTTAAGCATTCTTTCCTATCTTTTTTTGCAAAAGTATCCCCACTATTAACAACTGCTTCTTCTTGCAAACGCTTCCACCCCCTGAAATTCTTTTCTGCTATTACTTTTATGGAAATAAGCATGACTGAATGTGTATTTAAAATGCACAGTAATATACGTTCACATTAATGTACCTGTGACTCCATTTTATAGTTAAAAAGTCATCATTAGGATTAGGACAAGATGAAGATGAAGAATCACCTTGGGATTCTGAGGTACTGTCTTTCAGAATTATTATTATTATCAATGTTATTTACAAAATCACCATTCTGTGATGTTAAAACGAAAAGGGTGTGCTTTGACTTTACTTTCTCACCTCTGCATTTCCCCATACAAATCATTTTTTGATGGTTTATCCTATAATTAATAAACTAGCTATGTGGTTAATCTAATAAGACAGCGTAGTACAATTCTGCTAACTTGCAAGTTTCACTTTAGGAAGTCAGTGCAGAATAGTATAAAACACGTAGGCTTCCAAGTCTTAAGGAGTCAGTTTGGGATCTGAAGTGAAGTTTACCTAAAAGGTAAAGAATTATTCCAGCTCGACCTATACCCAAATGCATGACTCTGTGGTTTTTGTAGATGTGGAAATGTCCTAATGAGTTTCAGAAAGAAAGAGTTTGGATTGTAGGGTGTTTTTATAATTTGGAACTTGAGAAGATAATGCCTGGGACACCAAAGTATTATTATATTTGTATTGTCAAATAGATCTGCAAGGAACTTTTCTATGGTAGGAAAAGCATGGTGAATACTACTAATATGTTGGATTACACTAACAACAATTTGGCTGAGCGCTGCTTTACTATGTAACAACTGTCTCGTTCAGTTAAAACAGCAGGCATTGAGTCACTTGATGGCAACTGTACTTGCAGTAATGGAAGTACAGTGTAATGATGAGCCAATGTGAGGTGACAGCTGTGGAAAGAGACAGGAGGAGTGTGATCTTCTGATATAGGCAACTGCTGCCTCCTGGCACAGACACTGCGTTTGACGATAAGAACACAGTAGAATCCTGCATGGGTCACTTGCTAGCTGTGGGGTCTTGGGGCAACTCCTTCTTAACCTGTCGGATGTCAGTGCCCTCATTTGTCATAATGGTACTAATGAGTACCTTTGAGGTATGTGGAATGCACAAATGTGGTAACAAATGTGAAAACACTTCGAAAACTGTAAAGGGTGCTATAGAATGTAAAACACAATGATCACAGTGAGATGCAGCGACTTATTAAATATCGGGGACACTTTTTGTAAACCTGTAGGACAATCAAATGGCAGTAGTGTCAAGAACAGAGTGGAAAAGTTAGAAGGGGCACGTGGATTTCTCACCTGGGGGATGTTAAGTTTCAGAGACTGTGATTGGCAATACCCTGTAGATGTGTAGTGTTTTGGTACTTGAGGCTTTGTTGGTGCGAGCTGAATGTTTTCACCTTGAGTAAATTTCTAGTTGGATACCAGCTGTGTGCTGGGCAGTTAGACACTGACTGGAGAAGTTCAGGGGACAGCTGTAGCTGTACAAGCAGAAAAACAAGTGAACGACAGTCCATTATAAGTCACTATATCTGCGTCATTTAAGCAGAATGGAGAATGCTGGGTTAAAGAATATTGTCGGGGGTCGGGCATGGTTGTAGTTGGAATAGGAGTGGGAGTGGAATATCAGTGGTCAGGAAAGATCTTTGTGAGTGTGACAAAAACTGCCAAGTGAAGCATGAGAAGGAGCCAGTCGTGTGAAGATCTAGAAGCAAAACCTGCTGGACAGAGACTGCAATGGATCGCATCTGTCCATCATTGTATTCTAACGTCTTGGAATGGCCAGGAAGAGGAAGTGGGGTAACCATCATCAACCCATTTTTATACTTGTTGTTCTGTGTGGGAAAGAAGTAAAATGTGCATGGTAAGTGTCTGGTACATTTTAGATGATTATAATAAGTAAATGTTCTTATTTTTCCCTGATTACAAATTATTATACTTTTTTGAAAAGTTGCATAACTATATATACCATTTTTCCTATTATTTATTGACACATAATATAATGAAAAGTTTTTCTTATCTCTTTGCCACTTGGGTCAATGATTTTTTCTATCAAAATTTTTGTCAAATAACAGTTCGGTTTCTCCTAGCTCTTGTGGACCTAGATGAAGTACGTTCTAAAATGTTCTGTTTAGACTCAGCTGGACATACACCAAGGTTTCTTACCATGTCAAGCAAGTATCTTGTTTTAGCACTAAAAAACAAAGCTGTGATTAGAAATATGTAACGGTTATATCAAGTGCACTTATCAAAGTATTAGGTTGTTGCGAAAGTAATTGGGGTTTCAAAGGTAAAGAACAAATTGCAAAATTGCAATTACATTTGCACCAACCTAATATTTCCTTAGATACATATTTTTCAAAAAATGCTTTTCTTGGAGGTAAGAACTTTAACATTTTCATCCTGAATTATTAACTAGAGATGGTATGAAGTGTCCATGAGTTACTAATCATCTTGTTTCCTAACCCCTTCAGACCAGCATTGAAGTGGAAGATCCTGTTCCTGAGGAAGCTGTAGGAAAGTACGGTGCGCAACCCTGCAGACCAGGTGCACTTTGTAACACCAATTTAATTTTGGGAAGCAGTACGCGCGGACATTTGGCATGCGTGCAATCTTCTCTTCCTCATTCCTTTTTTTTGTTACAAATTTAATTGAAGGATTTGACATAAGTAACGTGATGTCATTGTTGCTATCGAAGTTTGAGAGAAAAGACATCGACAGGACTAAGAAAATGAGATTTTAAAAGTGTGACTTCACTAAAATGTTTCTCCTCTTGTTTCGATACCCCAAAAAGTCCCAGTTTGGAACCCCTGTGCTTATTAGGGGTTCTCAGGGGTTAATTATCACACTGGAAGATATTTCCAGGGTTTCCAAATGGTTATTTGAATTTTGACGTTTGCCCAGAGTAAGCCTCAGTCGCTACCATGTCAATTGCGTTTTAACTTTACTTCCTCTTAGTGTTGTAACACTGATGCTCTTAAGCCAACCAGATGTTCTGATGAGCAGACACTGGCTGTGCGTGTACATGAACTTATGGAGTCTTTGATTATTAAAAATGAGAGAAGTAATTAATAGTAATGAATATCTGGTAGACACAGTCTTTGAAAACAGTATTTCTGAATCTTTTGTGCCCCGGGATTCTTTTATGCTATTAAAACTTATTGAGAATTCCAAAGTATTTTCTTTTGTCGGTGGTCTCCATTGATAGTTACAATATTAGACTTAAAACCTGAAAATTTTAAAATACGAGCACACACAGGCATGCATTCCTTGAGCCATTAGAGCTACGAGCCAGTCACCATCAGACCTATGATGTTACCATCAGAGCTGTGATATCACGGCTGTGGAGAACTCTACTGTACACTTAGAAGAGAATGAGAGTGAAAATGGCCAATGACAGTCAGTGTTTCTGTGAAAATAGTTTTGACCTTTTCGGGCCCCTCGACTGACTGACCTTGGGACTTTAGGGATTCTCACAGGACATTGGAAACTACTGTTTTAAATGACATACGGGCTCCCTGGTTGTGAAGTGATAAAATAGTTTTAAAGCTTCTCTTCTACAGTTGTGGTTTTCTTTCACTTGTCTTTAAGATTTAAGGTGAGAATTTTGTTTAAAAAGCAAAAGGAAAATAAGTTTGCTATATATTCATTTTCTGTCTCATAGTTCACTGTACTCCTTGGAGCTAGTGTGGACCTAGTTTGATCGTATTTTTACTTGGAAACAACAAAGTCACCCAAGTCTGTCATTTGTCATATGAATTTCTGTTTATGGAAGGGTTAAAAAATGAATTCTGAAGATCTTGAAGCATTTAGAAAAGACTATTTTCTTATAATAAGTAGTTTCTAATTTGTAATAGTACCATGCTTTAAAAGCTTTTTTTCTAATCCCATGTTTGTCACACATATTTGAACTTAAGATAAGTGGTTAGACATGACTTTTGAGAACGACAAAAAAATTCACATCCGGCACCATGTTAACTATTAAGGAAAGCTTTAATTGGAAACACATTACATAATAGAAATTGCTGAGTGACAATAATGAATTAAACTTACCTATGAGAATGGCAATATAGGACACTTAAAATAAAATGTGCTCGGAAGGAGTAGTGTGTTCGGGGAAAAGGAGGACGTGGGACCGCTTCTCTGAAAAAGGAAGTTTTTCAAGATGGTCAACTTTGTGTTATTTTTACCTCCTAATAAATGAAAACTTTATTTTCAGCTTCTTCCAAATGGAATGCTACTTCTTTGACTTTCGATCATGGAACTTCTCAAAGATCCGGGGATTGGAAAGTTGGTGATAAAAGGCCGTTTGCATCACACTCAATGAGCAAACCTCTGTCAGCATCCACAGAGTTTGGACAGATGACCGTAATAGACAAACGAAAGAGTCAGATTGTAGGTGTGTTTCTGTTAGGTAATCATAGGCTCCATGACTTGTGTGAATCACCGCTGCCAGAAAACAGAGAAAGCAAAGAAGGAACTAAAGATACAGAAAGTGTTCAACCCCAGCCCACCTCTATGTAGCCCCATCATAGTTCTGACTTTCCAACAGTCATTTTGTGGCAAAATCTACTTGACGTTTACTCTGTTTATGCAACTTACAACCAAACAGAATGACTTTTAGCAAGACATTGGCATTCTTCCTGAAGCACAGTAACATACGGAAATAAGAAAGAGAATGAGGTGAAAGGGTGATTTCCTTTAGACTAGTATTTAGCGTACACTGGGGAGTGGGCAGCAGGATTATATGTACCACATTGGGACCAGATGGGAAAACTTCAGAAAGATCTAAAGGTTGCCTAGTGAAACAAAACAGTTTTTTAGCTTTAGTTTTATAGCTCGGCATTCACAAGTATTGGTTATAACTTTATTCGATGTAACTGAAAAAGCACCTTTGAAACCAACAACCAAATATTTCTTGGATTTTCTATGGCATTATATAGTTTAGAATTGACTTTTGCAGCAGTATTGGGATTCATTGAGAATTTAGTGCATAGCACTTCCTTCTCAGCTGTGTCCGCAGTCTGTCTCCTCTTCTCTCCCTTCTTCCTTAAACCCCAGTGCTGAATCCTCAATGGTGAAAAGAAATTTTCAGAATAGTAGAGGAAAACATTTCAGCTATAAGGAAGGGTGTACACAGATACATGCATCAGAAGTAACAGTCATTGTGGAAACAATGAATGACGTTGCAGTTGAATCTTAGGGTGTTGTTCAAAAGGTACAATTATGAGGTAGAGAACAGAGTATATAGTGCGATTCGATATGTTTGTCCTGTATTTCTAAATTGCGTTTTGTTTCTGATTGTTTTTCCATCGATGTTCAATGAATGAATTGGTGGATTCATTTTTGACACGTTTGTATGCCTTTTACTTTGTGCCATATTACCCAAATGGTTTGTTGAAGTGTGAGCTAATTAGAAGTATTTCTTAAGTAAAGTAAAGTATTCAGGAAAAGATTACGCTTAATTTGAACTCTCAATTGATAAGATGTTATTTTCTGTATCTATAAAGATGATAGCTTTTATCTGACTGTTCTAAGTAGTTCGTTTTAACTCATATGTAGACTTGTCAGCAGGACAACACCTAGGAATGACATCGGAGGAAGGGCAAGCGAGGCTTGATGGAAATGAAAAGAACTACACACGTGTATGTAAAATTTAAGCTTAAATTTCTAGTATAATATGGTTTTCTGTGCTTTAATAATATAATAGAGTCCAATTGAAATTACCTTTCAAGCTAGCCTTTTAGAGTCACACGGTCATAATTGAATGATATGTATAACATTTGAACTAGTTAGAAAACTTAAAATATTGTTAGCATCTATACATATTCACAGCTCAACTTTATCCTTGAATTGAGGCAAAAAATAATAATAATAAAGTCCTGAATATTGTTTGCTCCTTTAATTTTTATAACTCCCTTACATAACAAAGAAAGTAACATCAAATATTGAATCACGTGATGAGACAGTTGAAATTATGAACCATGTGAAAATGATGGCCACTGATTCGGGCTCACGTGAAAGGAGTCAGTGGTTCAAAATGTGCAGTTCCCTATGGCTTGTCACTAAGGCCAAGGTTAGAGATGGATTCTTCCTTGTGACCTCTGTGTAATGGACGTCTGAGTCTACATTCAGAGAGAGAATGGGGTCATGCAATCAACTCAACTGACTTTTAAGAGAATCACGCTTTCCAGGATGGGACCTTTGGTTATTAGGGCACAAACAATAACTTTCTAATTCCTTTCATTTCAGTGTAGGAAATCAGTAAATGTGACTTAATTTTTGATCTGCTCTTATTAGTGGGTGTTGAATAAGTTAGAATTGGATGCAACAGATAACTATGTCAATGTATAACACTATCATAGTGTATAATTTGTATTAATATGTAGGAATTTACTTCTCTTACTGATTGATGTTAATGATGTGGGCTCCTAATTAAAGTTTGCCTATTCTCCCGTTATTAATCTTTAAAAGATATTCTTAAATTCACTATAGGGGCTCACTATTTAAGATGTGGTGTGGTGAACTATTTTAAGTGAGGAAGCCTCTGTGCCATTAAAAATCATTTACTATTTCATTTTTGGGGTGGGTTTAACATATAAGCGATTGTTTAGTGCAAACGGTGACAAAATTAGTTTTGCGGGTTCATGTTTTTCTTCTAATTTAGACTAAGGCAACTTATTTTTCACTTTCTACTTACAGTCCAATAATTTAGGAATAAGTAAACGTAGATTAAGATTTTTAACAGTTAAATTTTAGTTACATTCTAATTTTTCTTTGTTCATATTCGATTCTCTAGGTTGTACAAAAGGAAAACGACACGCAGAGGCCACTTTCTCAAGAACAGGACAACAGAATATTAGAAGATGCAATTCTGACCAATTGCCTTCAACAACAAAAGGAGACAAAAATAAATCTTAAGAAAATGAATTCTGAGGTATTTTGTTTAGTTATTTTCAAATATGTGTGTGCGTATTTGTGTATGGACATATTTTGAAAACCAATGTTGTACCTATGGGAATTCTAGAGGATGTTAAAGGTGTGTGTGTGTGTGTGTGTGTGTGTGTATTTTAGGGGAAGTGAGATTTTCCGTCCATTGCAATAAATGATATTCTTGACTGAAATCCATTTATGTCCAACAATCAAGTAGTGACGTTCCCAATGTCTCATCTATAGGGGAGGCTTTCAATACTTTTTACATGGATCAATGAGCTTTTTACAATCTCAACTCTATTGCTACTGAGAACAGAAGTTTCAGTTTGAGGCAGGGATTTCATCCCCTTGCTGTGTTAGCAGAGAGGTTAGTTTTCATTTCCACTGATTGTAAGGAGTAGAAGCATAGCCAGGTCAGAGACCGTCTTTTAGATCTCCTTGTCCTGCTTTTGAGAAAAGGAACAATTTGCTCCCAGTAGAGTCCTACTTCAGTACTAGGAACTTTTGAAGATATTGGATGCCACGATACATACTTAGTGATAATTTAGTGGTGAGTATTTTATTCAAAGAAGTCAGTGTATTTTCCCCTATTTCACATTTATTTCTCCTTTCAACATCATGAAAGGGAAATAACACTTATTGCAGCAGCAAATAATCTCACTATTTTCTAAGAAGAGCTCTATAATTTTTAGCTTATTTTCCCTGAGTATTTTGAAATCTAAGGCGTCTTTTGAATTTATATGTTTACACTAGAAGAGCAGCAAGCATACTATTGTAGAGTCCAAAGTCCTGGGGAAAATCCTGACCTTGCTCCTCTTTTTAATCATTCTGTTCGAGATTGTGATAACGAAATGAGTTCATTGATGTATAAAGAAGTGCTTAGCGCAATGCCTAGATTTATCAGTGATTAGTAGATTTAATCTCATAGGTGACTCTGAAAATATTAGAAAAGTAAAATGTATTTTGAGTATTCTTGGAAAAAAAATTCTAGGAAATGTAATCAGTCCAAATATATGCAGAGTGAATACTCTCACTGTGGGATAGGTGTATATTCAGACGGTAACCTCTATTTTAAAATGTAGTCAAACTTCTTACTCTTTTATTTCATGCCTTCTGGGTTTGCTGCCTTTCCAGTTCTGAGACTCTTAAAATTCTCTTATGATTTTAAAATTCTTTTTCACTTTCATGGATTCAGCATCTTACATTAAATTTTTTTTAACTTTGGGGAATTTATGCTTGTATAAAGTTGGAGGTTTGCATTCAATGTTGCACAAACTGCAGTATCATTTGTACCAACCTAATATTCGCTTAAATACCTATTTTTCAAAAAGTCCTTTTCTTGGAGGTTATAACGTTAGTATTGCTAGCCTGAATTGTTAACTAGGGATTGCATAAAGTGTCCATTAGTTACTAATCATCTTGTTTCCTAACCCCTTCAGCCGACAATTGAAGAGAAAGATCCTGTTCCTGAAGAAGCTGTAGGAATGGACGAAGTGCAACCCTTCAGACTAGGTGCACTTTGTAACACCAATTTAATTTTGGGAAGGAGTACGCGAGGACATTTGACATGCGTGCAGTCTTCTCTTCCTCATTCCTTTTTTTCTTTGCTACAAATTTAATTGAAGGATTTGACATAACGTGATGTCATTGTTTGTATGGATGTTTGAGAAGAGGTATTTACAGGAATAAGGAAATGAGATTTTAAAACTGACTTCACTAAGATGTTTCTCCATTTGTTCGATACCCTAATTGTCCCAGTTTGGAATCCCTGTACTTAATAGTGGTTACCACAGGTCAATTATCACCCTGGAAGATTTTTCCAGCATTTTCAAATGGTTCTTTGACTTTTTATGTTAACGCCAGTAAGCCTCAATTGCTACCATGTCAATTGCTTTCTAACTTCACTTCTTCTCTTAGTGTTGTAACACTGATGGTCTTAAGACAACCAGATGTTCTGCTGAGCAGACACTGGCTGTGTGCGTACCTGCGCCTCTGGTGTCTTCGAGTATTAAAAATGGGAGACGTAATTAATAGTAATGAATATTTGACAGACACAATCTTTGCAAACAGGAATTCTGAAGCTTTTGTGCCTTGGGATGCTTTGATGGTATTAAAAATTTTTGAGAATTCCAAAGAACATTTTTAAGTCAGTAGTCTCCACAGATAGTTACAATCTTAGAAATAAAAACCGAACAATTTAAAATACATAACTTTTGATATTGACAAAAAAATTCACACCCCACACCATTTTAACTATTGAGAAGGGAAGCTTTAATCGGAAACACATTATATAACAGAAATTGCTGAGTGACAATAGTTAATTAAACTTACCTACGTGAATGGCAAGTATAGGACACCTAAAATAACATGTACTCTGAAGGAGTAGTGTGTTTGGGAGAAAGAGGGTGTGGGGCTGCTTCTCTGAGGAAGGAAGTTTACACGATGGTCGACTTTGTGTTATTTTTACCTCCTAATAAATGAAAACTGTATTTTCAGATTCTTCCAGCTGGAATGCTACTTCTTTGACTTTCAATCATGGAACTTCTCAAAGATCCGGGGATTCGAAATTTGGTGATAAACGGCCATTTGCCACACACTCAAGGAGCAAACCTCTGTCAGCATCCACAGAGTTTGGACAGATGACCGTAATAGACAAACGAAAGACTCAGATTGGAGGTGTGTTTTTCTTACGTACTTCTACGCAACATGAATTGCGTGAATCACAGCTACAAGATAACAGAGAAAGCAAAGAAGGAAATACAAAAACAGAGAGTTCAACCCTAGCCTACCTCTGTGTAGGTTGATCGTAGTTCTGAATTTCCTACAGTCATTTTGTAGCAAAATGTGCTTTATGTTTACTCTGTTTAGGCAAGTTACAGCCAAATAGAATACCTTTTAGCGAGACATTGGCATTCTTCCTCAATCACGGTAACATAAGGAAATAAGAAAGGGAATAAGGAGAAAGTATGATTCCATTTAGACTAGTATTTAGCGTACACTGGGGAGTATGTATGTATAACTATACACATATATAGGTACATACATACATACATATACGTGTATATGTGTATGTATGTATGTGTGTATATATATATATATATATATATATATATATATGTATATATATATATATATATATATATATATATATATATATATATATATATTTTTATATACACACAGATGTATAGCAGGGGAAGTAAAAGCGCTTCACGTATAAATTGCCCACCACTTGTATCATTAATATTCACCCTACTATAGCCTTCAGGGGTTGCCCCAAAGAAGTATTTTTATATCACTTCAATCTGACGCTTTCAAAGTTCTGTGTTTTTCTGTTGTGTATTTACAATGTATTTGAATTTTTTCTTTAACAGTGGATGAGTGTTCTAAATGTGACCCTGCGAGCAGGTAGGATTTTATGGATTTCTAAAATTGCATGTTAACTAAGAGACTGCAGAGAGAAGCCAGTAAGCTTTAATGAGTGTTCTGCTCTGGATTAGGCCCTGTACTATGTGCCTAACACTGGTTCTCTCAGGTCGTCGGCACAGTAACTTTGCAAAGTAGCTGTGCTGTTCGGCCTAGTTTGTATTCATTACACGTGTGTGGTTCCGGGAGGTGGATTAATTGACCCCTGGTACCATAGTTACAAGTGGCTGACCCGTGATGTGACCTTCGGCCTGCTTGGCTTCCCAAGTCCCTTCTCTTGTCCCTCAGCCTGTACTGAGAAGTGCCTGGACGGGTCTGGATTCAAGGTTCAGGTGCAAGTCAGGTGGACTCAGAGAGTCCCGTTTAGTGACGTGTTAACACTGATTGAGAAGTGTCCTCCCAAGCCCAGTGAGCGCAAGCTCTTGTGTTAATGTACTCCACAATTGCAGCAGTCACGAGAACCTTGTTTTCACCATCAGTGTTTAAGGCAGATCTCAGTTCGCTGTGGCCACAGAACCACAGGTTGTGCATAAGCAAGACCTAATCAGGCAAGTGTTTTCAGGTATAATGCGATGTAGCCTTCTTGGGACGAATCGTTGTTCTGTAAGTGAAGAACATGTATGTATAGATCATGTTGTGTTACTGCAGCACAAATTGAGATGATATTTCCAATTGATTTCTCTACTTACTGATGTCTCAGCCTGTGTTTCTCTTCTGGCTAATACCTTTCCCTTGTTCTAGGAAGTTTTTTTCTTTTTTTCCAGAGTCTCTCTTCTTTCTTCGATGACTTTCCATGATTTTTTACCTTTTTCACTGCTTTTCTCAGGGTTTTTTGTTGCTGTTGTTCTGTTGTTGTTTTTCCACTTCTGCCAGCTAAGTGTTCTCCGTTTTTCTAGAGAGAATCGAAAGTCCATAGAATTCCAGGTGTTGAAGGAATGTTAGCAATTAATTAATTCAAAACACCCCCTAGTACTTCATGCTGCCATTAATGTTTTGGTCAAGTGGTTGATCTCATGAGGAGTTTGAACTCAAAGAGATTATGTGACTTACTTGAGTACAGTGAGTGATGAAATGAGATGAAGTGTAGGTTTCTAAGTCCAGTACGCTTCCTTCTTTATCATCCTTTGGGTGAGTGTTTTAATTATGGAAAGGAATGGAATTAGCAGCGGAATCCAAGTTTCAATAGGACCAACACTGGGTTGGAGTAGGAGTAAGGATTTTAGAATAGAGATCAGAGATCAGATAGGGGAAAAGAGATCAGAATAGTAGGGTATGACAAGATAAAGAGAAATTACAAGAAAGAAGGAAAGAGGATGTTGGTAGTTGTCTAAAAAAGCAGATTAAAGTAAGGGGTTCAAGGGCGTCCTGAACAGGTTGCTGCTTTTTTGTTTGTTGAATTGGAGGAACCAGCATTCTTTAAGATTTGTATGAAAACATATTAAACCTTTCAGCCTCTGGAAACATTCTCTTTATAGCAAGTAGGAATATGGTATCATCCACCAGCACCCGAAATTACAGAGCGGGTCCCCTCGAGTCCAAAGGCACTGCAGATTGCTGAACTCTATAGACCCATGGCCCACCGCAGGTGTTTCGTCACCTCCACCTCTTTTCCCGATGCACTGATGTCCTTCCCATGGATATGGAGGGTTGGGCAGAGGGAGGACTGATTGTGAAAACAGTAATGGAGTTGGGTAGGTGGTAACATGACTGTGTTGGGAGTGGATGACTGAGGCTCCACTTAGCTTATTTTCCAGGAACAGGGAAATGGACAACTCCTACTGTGGGTCATTTGAGCCCATCCTTGTTTCAGGAGTCTATGCCTTCTTAGGCTGAAGTTTTCAAGGTTGGAGATTGCCAGGAAGCTGTGAGGACAAGTGGTCTGGGAGTGGGGAGGCTAAGAACATACATATTTGTTCTTTGACTGTTGTACGTGTAACTTGCAAACATTTCACACATTTCAGGGAACTGATTGTAGTGTTTCAGGGTGAAAGGAATGAATGGCGCGATTTAATAACTGCTTTCTACGTTAAAGAAGCAAGACTGCCATTTTTCTCACACAGATTAATCTTTGAACCAGGGACAGACCATGGAGAAGGGTCAGTGTATCTTTCTAACTTGATTTAGCTCACTGCTTTTGTCCCAGTTCAGGTTCCATTTATGTCAGCTATTATTTGCGTTTTGAATTCAGCCTTCAGGACTTTTGGTGAAAACAACATACTCTCAGGTGTTGCCAACATATTGGCTGTCATTCTTTGTTATGGAAACTTAGAGTGTATCTTCATTAAATATTGCATGAGTTGGGAGTGGTGGAGGCAGAAATAGGTAGCTAAGAGCTTTTCTAGCATATCATCTAATTTTTAATTATATCAAGAGACTATATTTCAAATGCAGATAGCTGACCTTTTACTCCTTTTGTTGTTGTTGTTGCTTTTGTCAAGAAATGAATTCACTTGTTTTTGTTATCTTTACCCTAAAGTCTTTCCCGCGAAACTGGCAATAAAGATTCATGGCCTATATCAGAGGAATGGCTCTTCGATGTTAATACCAAGGTAAAAGGCTCCTGTGTGAAATTAACTGTTTTGCTCTGAATTTAGTTTTGTGTAGCAATGACTTGTAAAATTTAGTTGTGGTCTACCTATCATTGTTCTATGTTTGTCATGGAAAATTCCTCAGCATGAACCATTTTATAACATGTGACCATTTGATGCTGCATTGTTTTGTTGTTGTTTTTTTAACTTTAGTAAGTATCAAAGATGGGGGCTGAGAAAAAGAAGGGCTGGGAAATGTATAGTGATAGTAAAATTCGATAGGGAGTTTTCCCACAGTGACGGAGCTATGCAATTTGGGTAACGGTAAGGATTCTCAATGTGACGTTTACGTTATACCAGCATGACTTTTATCATACTCGTGCCTGAATGAAATCTTGAATGGATTCACGTACTCATTGTAATAGTCATGAAATCTTCCTGGTACCTTTCAGTTTTAAAACTAGATAGTATATGACATATGGTTTTATTTTATTACGCTTTGTATGTTGGTATGGTATACTTGTTAGGAGGGAGTGTTTTCTTCATTTCATTTTTTTTTCACTTACATTCCGTTGACAATCCGTATTATTTTATATTAGTTTCCGGTATACTAGGTTCATCATTTAGACTTAATAATTGTAGAATTTTTGAAAGTTTAGAATTCATGTTCTCTATCTCAAAACTCGTATAACAAAAGGATTCCACTATATTCTAAATCATTGCTTTGGGAATATATTTAAATATCTTCATCTAATTGAAGAGTACATGTTTTGCATAAAATAATAACCAATTTGAAAAACAGAGATCTTTTTTTTTCCAAGTTTTGTGTTTTAATGGCGTATTTGATTACATGGTATTTGATCCGTGGGCTCCTCGGCCCATATATGCAATAGTGACACAGATTTTCATTCAACTGATATTCTGACATACTCCATCGTCAAATCAACACTTGTTGAGTACCTATTCTGTAACAAGCACGATCTCATTTACTTCTCAGAATAGCCTTGGCAAAGAAGGGAATCCTCATCTTCAGAGATAAGGAAGTGGAGACCAAGTCAGTCTAGGTAGCATGTGTTGCAGTAGCCAGGGAGAACGTTGAGGGTTTGATCCAAAATGCACTTGGCTCCAAAGCTCATGATACTCTTGTCTGCTCCCTATAAAACGTGTCCATGAGGTCCTATGCCCATTGTCCATGACGCATTGACCAAAGTAAAGAAAGGATCCGTGTCTGCAAAAGACAGGATGCTTTCTTTACTCTGGTCAAAAGCAGAGATTCTTAAAAATCGTGTAATAAAATATCAAGCTTCAGAAAGTTTTTAGTTTTGTTTTTTAAATGTAAAATGTTTCATTTCTGTTACAGTTGACATTCAATATGATGTCAGCCTCAGGCGTACAGCATAGTGGTTAGGCATTTATATAATGTGTAAACTGGTACTCCGATTAGTGTGGAATCCCTGACACCATACTTAGTTATTACAATGTTATTTCCTGTATTCTGTGTGCTGTCCTTGACAGCTACATGACTGTTTTATAACTGCCAATGTGTACTTCTTAATCCTTTTACCTTTTCAAGTTGCTCCCCAACACTCTTCCCTCTGGGCAATGATCAGTTAGTTCTCTGCATCTATGAGTTTGTTTCTTTTTTCTATGTTCATTTATGTTTTTATTTATTTTTACATATCACCGATAAGTGAAACCATGTGGTATTTGCGTTTCTCTGTCTAACTTATTTCACTTCGAATAATACCCTGTAGGTGCACGCACGTTGTCACAAATGGTAAGATTTTATTCTTTGTTACAGCCAAGTAGTATGTTGTTGTATATATGTAGCACTTCTTGTTTATCCAAGACGATGGATACTTCGGTTGCTTCTTTATCTGGAGTATTGTAAATAATGCGACAAGGACCATACAGATGCATACATGTTTTCAAAGGAGTGTTTTGGATTTCTGCGGAGAAAAACTCAGAAGTGGGATTGCTGTGCCACATGGTAGTTCTATTTTCAAATTCTTGAGGAACTTCCATATTGTTTTCCATTGTGGCTGGCCGGATTTGCGGTCATACCAACAGTGCACGGGGGTTCCCTTCACATCCTCACCAACACTTGTTGTTTGTTGATTTATTGATGATGGCGATTCAGACAGTTGTGAGGTGATAGCTGATTGTGTATTTAATTTGCATTGCTCTAATGATTAGTGCACTGAGCATGGTGTCGTATGTCTCTTGGCTATCTGTGTGAGCTCTTTGGAGAAAAGTCTATTCAGGTACTCTTCTGATTTTGTAATTGCATTGTTTGTCTTTCGGTGTTACGTTTTCTGAGTTCCTTATATGTTTTGGATATCAACCCTTTCTCTGATATATGATTGGCAAATATCTTCTCCCATTCGTCCGGTCGTGTTTTCATTTTGTTGATGGTTTCTATTGCTGTGCAAAACTGTTTCAGTTTGATGTCATATATATGGGTCTTGAAGTCCTATCCATTCAGCCACGTTAGGTCCTCACTGGAGCATTTAACGTATTTGTATTTAAAGTAATTGTTATACGTATGTAATTATTGCCATTTTATTATCCATATTTCTTCTCCTCCTCTTCGTCCTCATTCTCCTGTTTCTCCTCCTCCTCCTCTTTCTTTTCTTCCTTCTTCTCCTTCTTCTCTTTCTCTTCCTCCTCTTTCTCCTCCTCCTCCTCCTTCTCCTTCTTCTTCTTCTGTGTCTTGTTCTTTTTTCAAGTTGTCGTTTCACATTTCTTGTAATATTGGTTTGTTGGTGCTGAACGCCATCATCTTTTTCTCTGGCAAGTCTTTACCTCTCCATTGATTCTAAACGAGAGCCTTGCCAGATACAGTAATAGTAATCTTGGTTGTAGATTATAGCTTTTCATCACTTTCAATATTTCTTGCCAATCTCTTCTGACCTGCAGATTTTCTCTTGAGAGATCACCTGACAATCTTATGCGATCTCCATTGTACGTGACTAACTACTTTTCTCTTGATGGTTTTAATATTCTCTCCGTGTCCTACCCCTTTGGAATTTTAATTATGATATGTTTTGGTGTGGGCCTATTTGGGTTCATTTTGTTTGGAACTTTTGTGTTTCCTACGCTTGTGTGTCTATTTCCTTCTCCAGGTTAGGAAAGGTTTCCATCATTATGTATTCTGATAGGTTTTCTTTCTTTTTTTAATTTATTGCGGTGACAATTGTCAGTAAAATTACATGGATTTCAGGAGTACAATTCCGTATTACATCATGTATAAATCCCATTGTGTGTTCACCACCCAGAGTCAGTTCTCCTTCCATCAGCATATATTTGATCCCCCTTACCCTCTCCTCCCAACCCCCACCCCCTTACCCTCTGGTAACCACTAAACTATTGTCTGTGTCTATGAGTTTTTGTTTCTCATTTGTTTTTCTTGTTCTTTTGTTGTTTTTGGTTTATATACCACATATCAGTGAAATCATATGGTTCTCTGCTTTTTCTGTCAGACTTATTCGCTTAACGTTATACTCTCAAGATCCATCCATGTTGTCACAAATGTTCCTATATCATCTTTTCTTACCGCTGAATAGTATTCCATTGTGTATATATACCACAACTTCTTTATCCATTCATCTATTGAAGGACATTTTGGTTGTTTCCATGCCTTAGCCACCGTAAACAAAGCTGCAGTGAACACTGGGGCACACGTGTCTTTATGTATAAATGTTCTCAGATTTTTGGGGTAGATACCCAGGAGAGGGATTCCTGGGTCGTACGGTAATTCTATTCATAATTTTTTGAGGAACCTCCACACTGCCTTCCATAACGGCTGCACCAGTCTGCATTCCCACCAACAGTGTATGAGGGTTCCTTTTTCTCCACAGCCTCTCCAACACTTGTTAGTGTTTGACTTGCTGATGATAGCCATTCGGACTGAAAGAAATTGAAGAAGGCACAAAGAAATGGAAAGGCATTCCGTGCTCATGGATTGGAAGAATCAACATAGTTAAAATGGCCATATTACCCAAAGCAATATACAGATTTAATGCAATCCCCATCAAAATCCCAATGGCATTTTTAAAGAAATAGAACAAAAATATCATCAGATTTGTTTGGAACCACAAAAGACCCCGAATAGCCAAAGCAGTCTTAAGAAAAAAGAACAATACTAGAGGTAAGACACGCCCTGACTTTAGCTTGTACTACAGGGCTACAATCATCAAAACAGCATGGTCTTGGCAGGAAAACAGACACAGAGACCAACGGAATAGACTTGAGAACGCAGAAATAAAACCACTTAAATGTGGACAGACAATTTTGACAAAGAAGCTAAAAACATCCAATAGAGGAAAGACAGCCTCTTCAATAAGTGGTGCTGGGAGAATTGGATAGCCACGTGCGAAAGAATGAAACTGCACTGCTATCTGTCACCATGTACCAAAATTAATTCAAAATGGATCAAAGACTTAAGCATAAGACCTGACACAATAAACTGCATAGAAAAAAACATAGGTACTAAACTTATGGACCTTGGGTTCAAAGAGCATTTTATGAATTTGACTCCAAAGGCAAGGGAAGTAAAAGCTAAAATAAACGAATGGCACTATATGAAACTTAAAAGCTTCTGCACAGCAAAAGAAACCATCGACAAAATAAAGAGGCAACCAACTGAATGGCAGAAGATTTCTGCAAACAGTGCCTCCGATAAGGGACTAATCTCCAAAATATTCAAAGAACTCATGAAACTCAACAACCACTAGGTTTTCAATTCGTGCTCTCTCTCCTTCTTCTCCTTTCGATAGCCTTACGAATGTTGTTACACTTGATATTGTCCCAGACATCCCTGAAAGTATTTTCTGTTTTATTTATTTTTTATTTATGTTCATTTTTTTTCTGTTCTGATTGGGTGTTTTCTGCTACCTTGTCTACCAAATCACTATTGGAACCTCTGCTTCACCAAATGTGCTGCTGATTCCATCTATAAATTATTCATTTAAATACTGTATTTTTCATTTCAGACTTTTTTTTTAAGGATTTCTATGTCTTTTTTATATTTGCTGTCTCTCTGTTGAAGTTTTACTTACTTTATGGATTCTTCCCCTAATTTCATCTCACATCCTTATAACTAGTGTTTTAAACTCTGTATCTGGTATGTGTCCATTTGGTTTACCTCTTTTTCTAGAGTTTTGTCCTGTTCTTTCATTAGGGAAATGTTTCTTTCTCCCTTGTTTGTTCACTGCCTCTCTGTGTGTGTTTCTATGTATTATGTAGATCTGCTAATTCTCCTCATCTTGGCAGCATTGGCTCATATAACAGGTGTCCTGTGTGTCGGGTGGTACAACCTCCCTGGTCACCTTAGCCAGGAGTTCCAGAAGCTCGTGTGGGTGGTGTGTGCCCTCCTGTTGTACTTGAGCCATATTGCTGTTGGCGCATCAGTGTGTGGAATGGACGCTCAGGACGACTGGCTGTGACTACAGTAGATGAGCTGATGTGTGTGGGCTGACGTCACAGAGTGGGATCGGCTGTAGCAGGGCTCCGGTGTCTGCTCAGTCCATGGCTTGGGCGTGCCATTTGTGGAGCTAATTGGGTGTCGTTCTGGTGTTGCTGAAGCTGATCACCAGGTGTGTTGGATTTGGGGCCTCTTGGGAGGGGCTGTGGGGCAGGCCCAGGTCAGCTGCTGCTTGTGCCCAACCCGGAGCACCCAGTGGAAGCCAGAAAGTGACCTACTTTTGGTAGCTGCCTTTGTGGGTTTGGAGGCCCCTGGGAAAGGCTATGCTGTGACGCAAGACAGGATGATGCATAGGATACTAGAAAGAAACGGAGGTCCTCAATAGCATAAGTTGCGGCCTTATTGACTGTCTTAAAACAGAATTGTGATGATGCAACACCTCTGCTTACTGGGTGACTCCCCAGTATGTGAGGGTAAAATTCATATGCTAGCATGACACGTGCCTTCTTTGATTTGGTTCTGAAACGGCAGCGGTATCTCCATCCCATTCTCAGTGTTCCAGGCTTACCCCATCCCTTTGCGGCCCTCACTTGCAACATGTTGTTTCATCCTCAGGCTTTTGCTCCCTCTGCCCTTCTGGATTCCCCTTCATGCCTTCCCTCAGCACCTCGTATAACTGTCGAGATGCAGCCCTATCTTTGCCGCATCTGCTGAGCTCGCCTGGTACAACTGATTGTTGTCTCTTGTATGATCTAACTGTACTTTATTCACTTCAGGTGTACAAGTAGCGAGCGGTACTTTTCTGTTCTTATTTTTTCATGTATTATAATATCTCTACTCCTACTAGAATGTAGGACAAAATGTTTCATTTGTATTTCCAGCTTCCCCTGGGTCTGTGCCTATGATTTGTTGCCTACAGTAAAGTTTTCTTGTCCCACCGATGGATGGACTGAGTGAGTGAGTGAACGAGTAAATGAATATGATGTTTTCTGAAGTTGGGTTTTTCTTTCTTTTTGTTTTCTTTACTAGAAAGAAGCAACCAAGCCGGCAATTGGAAAAAGAGAAAATCGTGTGGCTATTATTGAAAGTGCTCCACAAGACCAAACAAGCAATGATAATTTGACTTGTGTTGACAGTGCACACCAGGATAATATACGTGGTAATTTAGTGACTATCTATGAATTCTTTCTAGCTTAAGCTCTGCTATAAACAAATCTAACATGTGTCGACCCACATGTGATATTCACTTCTTTTAAGCATTCTTTCCTATCTTTTTTTGCAAAAGTATCCCCACTATTAACAACTGCTTCTTCTTGCAAACGCTTCCACCCCCTGAAATTCTTTTCTGCTATTACTTTTATGGAAATAAGCATGACTGAATGTGTATTTAAAATGCACAGTAATATACGTTCACATTAATGTACCTGTGACTCCATTTTATAGTTAAAAAGTCATCATTAGGATTAGGACAAGATGAAGATGAAGAATCACCTTGGGATTCTGAGGTACTGTCTTTCAGAATTATTATTATTATCAATGTTATTTACAAAATCACCATTCTGTGATGTTAAAACGAAAAGGGTGTGCTTTGACTTTACTTTCTCACCTCTGCATTTCCCCATACAAATCATTTTTTGATGGTTTATCCTATAATTAATAAACTAGCTATGTGGTTAATCTAATAAGACAGCGTAGTACAATTCTGCTAACTTGCAAGTTTCACTTTAGGAAGTCAGTGCAGAATAGTATAAAACACGTAGGCTTCCAAGTCTTAAGGAGTCAGTTTGGGATCTGAAGTGAAGTTTACCTAAAAGGTAAAGAATTATTCCAGCTCGACCTATACCCAAATGCATGACTCTGTGGTTTTTGTAGATGTGGAAATGTCCTAATGAGTTTCAGAAAGAAAGAGTTTGGATTGTAGGGTGTTTTTATAATTTGGAACTTGAGAAGATAATGCCTGGGACACCAAAGTATTATTATATTTGTATTGTCAAATAGATCTGCAAGGAACTTTTCTATGGTAGGAAAAGCATGGTGAATACTACTAATATGTTGGATTACACTAACAACAATTTGGCTGAGCGCTGCTTTACTATGTAACAACTGTCTCGTTCAGTTAAAACAGCAGGCATTGAGTCACTTGATGGCAACTGTACTTGCAGTAATGGAAGTACAGTGTAATGATGAGCCAATGTGAGGTGACAGCTGTGGAAAGAGACAGGAGGAGTGTGATCTTCTGATATAGGCAACTGCTGCCTCCTGGCACAGACACTGCGTTTGACGATAAGAACACAGTAGAATCCTGCATGGGTCACTTGCTAGCTGTGGGGTCTTGGGGCAACTCCTTCTTAACCTGTCGGATGTCAGTGCCCTCATTTGTCATAATGGTACTAATGAGTACCTTTGAGGTATGTGGAATGCACAAATGTGGTAACAAATGTGAAAACACTTCGAAAACTGTAAAGGGTGCTATAGAATGTAAAACACAATGATCACAGTGAGATGCAGCGACTTATTAAATATCGGGGACACTTTTTGTAAACCTGTAGGACAATCAAATGGCAGTAGTGTCAAGAACAGAGTGGAAAAGTTAGAAGGGGCACGTGGATTTCTCACCTGGGGGATGTTAAGTTTCAGAGACTGTGATTGGCAATACCCTGTAGATGTGTAGTGTTTTGGTACTTGAGGCTTTGTTGGTGCGAGCTGAATGTTTTCACCTTGAGTAAATTTCTAGTTGGATACCAGCTGTGTGCTGGGCAGTTAGACACTGACTGGAGAAGTTCAGGGGACAGCTGTAGCTGTACAAGCAGAAAAACAAGTGAACGACAGTCCATTATAAGTCACTATATCTGCGTCATTTAAGCAGAATGGAGAATGCTGGGTTAAAGAATATTGTCGGGGGTCGGGCATGGTTGTAGTTGGAATAGGAGTGGGAGTGGAATATCAGTGGTCAGGAAAGATCTTTGTGAGTGTGACAAAAACTGCCAAGTGAAGCATGAGAAGGAGCCAGTCGTGTGAAGATCTAGAAGCAAAACCTGCTGGACAGAGACTGCAATGGATCGCATCTGTCCATCATTGTATTCTAACGTCTTGGAATGGCCAGGAAGAGGAAGTGGGGTAACCATCATCAACCCATTTTTATACTTGTTGTTCTGTGTGGGAAAGAAGTAAAATGTGCATGGTAAGTGTCTGGTACATTTTAGATGATTATAATAAGTAAATGTTCTTATTTTTCCCTGATTACAAATTATTATACTTTTTTGAAAAGTTGCATAACTATATATACCATTTTTCCTATTATTTATTGACACATAATATAATGAAAAGTTTTTCTTATCTCTTTGCCACTTGGGTCAATGATTTTTTCTATCAAAATTTTGGTCAAGTAACAGTTCGTTTTCTCCTAGCTCTTGTGGACCTAGATGAAGTAGGTTCTAAAATGTTCTGTTAAGACTCAGCTGGACATACACCAAGGTTTCTTACCATGTCAAGCAAGTATCTTGTTTTAGCACTAAAAAACAAAGCTGTGATTAGAAAGATGTAACGGTTATATCAAGTGCACTTATCAAAGTATTAGGTTGTTGCGAAAGTAATTGGGGTTTCAAAGGTAAAGAACAAATTGCAAAATTGCAATTACATTTGCACCAACCTAATATTTCCTTAGATACATATTTTTCAAAAAATGCTTTTCTTGGAGGTAAGAACTTTAACATTTTCATCCTGAATTATTAACTAGAGGTGGTATGAAGTGTCCATGAGTTACTAATCATCTTGTTTCCTAACCCCTTCAGACCAGCATTGAAGTGGAAGATCCTGTTCCTGAGGAAGCTGTAGGAAAGTACGGTGAGCAACCCTGCAGACCAGGTGCACTTTGTAACACCAATTTAATTTTGGGAAGCAGTACGCGCGGACATTTGGCATGCGTGCAATCTTCTCTTCCTCATTCCTTTTTTTTGTTACAAATTTAATTGAAGGATTTGACATAAGTAACGTGATGTCATTGTTGCTATCGAAGTTTGAGAGAAAAGACATCGACAGGACTAAGAAAATGAGATTTTAAAAGTGTGACTTCACTAAAATGTTTCTCCTCTTGTTTCGATACCCCAAAAAGTCCCAGTTTGGAACCCCTGTGCTTATTAGGGGTTCTCAGGGGTTAATTATCACACTGGAAGATATTTCCAGGGTTTCCAAATGGTTATTTGAATTTTGACGTTTGCCCAGAGTAAGCCTCAGTCGCTACCATGTCAATTGCGTTTTAACTTTACTTCCTCTTAGTGTTGTAACACTGATGCTCTTAAGCCAACCAGATGTTCTGATGAGCAGACACTGGCTGTGCATGTACATGAACTTATGGAGTCTTTGATTATTAAAAATGAGAGAAGTAATTAATAGTAATGAATATCTGGTAGACACAGTCTTTGAAAACAGTATTTCTGAATCTTTTGTGCCCCGGGATTCTTTTATGCTATTAAAACTTATTGAGAATTCCAAAGTATTTTCTTTTGTCGGTGGTCTCCATTGATAGTTACAATATTAGACTTAAAACCTGAAAATTTTAAAATACGAGCACACACAGGCATGCATTCCTTGAGCCATTAGAGCTACGAGCCAGTCACCATCAGACCTATGATGTTACCATCAGAGCTGTGATATCACGGCTGTGGAGAACTCTACTGTACACTTAGAAGAGAATGAGAGTGAAAATGGCCAATGACAGTCAGTGTTTCTGTGAAAATAGTTTTGACCTTTTCGGGCCCCTCGACTGACTGACCTTGGGACTTTAGGGATTCTCACAGGACATTGGAAACTACTGTTTTAAATGACATACGGGCTCCCTGGTTGTGAAGTGATAAAATAGTTTTAAAGCTTCTCTTCTACAGTTGTGGTTTTCTTTCACTTGTCTTTAAGATTTAAGGTGAGAATTTTGTTTAAAAAGCAAAAGGAAAATAAGTTTGCTATATATTCATTTTCTGTCTCATAGTTCACTGTACTCCTTGGAGCTAGTGTGGACCTAGTTTGATCGTATTTTTACTTGGAAACAACAAAGTCACCCAAGTCTGTCATTTGTCATATGAATTTCTGTTTATGGAAGGGTTAAAAAATGAATTCTGAAGATCTTGAAGCATTTAGAAAAGACTATTTTCTTATAATAAGTAGTTTCTAATTTGTAATAGTACCATGCTTTAAAAGCTTTTTTTCTAATCCCATGTTTGTCACACATATTTGAACTTAAGATAAGTGGTTAGACATGACTTTTGAGAACGACAAAAAAATTCACATCCGGCACCATGTTAACTATTAAGGAAAGCTTTAATTGGAAACACATTACATAATAGAAATTGCTGAGTGACAATAATGAATTAAACTTACCTATGAGAATGGCAATATAGGACACTTAAAATAAAATGTGCTCGGAAGGAGTAGTGTGTTCGGGGAAAAGGAGGACGTGGGACCGCTTCTCTGAAAAAGGAAGTTTTTCAAGATGGTCAACTTTGTGTTATTTTTACCTCCTAATAAATGAAAACTTTATTTTCAGCTTCTTCCAAATGGAATGCTACTTCTTTGACTTTCGATCATGGAACTTCTCAAAGATCCGGGGATTGGAAAGTTGGTGATAAAAGGCCATTTGCATCACACTCAATGAGCAAACCTCTGTCAGCATCCACAGAGTTTGGACAGATGACCGTAATAGACAAACGAAAGAGTCAGATTGTAGGTGTGTTTCTGTTAGGTAATCATAGGCTCCATGACTTGTGTGAATCACCGCTGCCAGAAAACAGAGAAAGCAAAGAAGGAACTAAAGATACAGAAAGTGTTCAACCCCAGCCCACCTCTATGTAGCCCCATCATAGTTCTGACTTTCCAACAGTCATTTTGTGGCAAAATCTACTTGACGTTTACTCTGTTTATGCAACTTACAACCAAACAGAATGACTTTTAGCAAGACATTGGCATTCTTCCTGAAGCACAGTAACATACGGAAATAAGAAAGACAATGAGGTGAAAGGGTGATTTCCTTTAGACTAGTATTTAGCGTACACTGGGGAGTGGGCAGCAGGATTATATGTACCACATTGGGACCAGATGGGAAAACTTCAGAAAGATCTAAAGGTTGCCTAGTGAAACAAAACAGTTTTTTAGCTTTAGTTTTATAGCTCGGCATTCACAAGTATTGGTTATAACTTTATTCGATGTAACTGAAAAAGCACCTTTGAAACCAACAACCAAATATTTCTTGGATTTTCTATGGCATTATATAGTTTAGAATTGACTTTTGGAGCAGTATTGGGATTCATTGAGAATTTAGTGCATAGCACTTCCTTCTCAGCTGTGTCCGCAGTCTGTCTCCTCTTCTCTCCCTTCTTCCTTAAACCCCAGTGCTGAATCCTCAATGGTGAAAAGAAATTTTCAGAATAGTAGAGGAAAACATTTCAGCTATAAGGAAGGGTGTACACAGATACATGCATCAGAAGTAACAGTCATTGTGGAAACAATGAATGACGTTGCAGTTGAATCTTAGGGTGTTGTTCAAAAGGTACAATTACGAGGTAGAGAACAGAGTATATAGTGCGATTCGATATGTTTGTCCTGTATTTCTAAATTGCGTTTTGTTTCTGATTGTTTTTCCATCGATGTTCAATGAATGAATTGGTGGATTCATTTTTGACACGTTTGTATGCCTTTTACTTTGTGCCATATTACCCAAATGGTTTGTTGAAGTGTGAGCTAATTAGAAGTATTTCTTAAGTAAAGTAAAGTATTCAGGAAAAGATTACGCTTAATTTGAACTCTCAATTGATAAGATGTTATTTTCTGTATCTATAAAGATGATAGCTTTTATCTGACTGTTCTAAGTAGTTCGTTTTAACTCATATGTAGACTTGTCAGCAGGACAACACCTAGGAATGACATCGGAGGAAGGGCAAGCGAGGCTTGATGGAAATGAAAAGAACTACACACGTGTATGTAAAATTTAAGCTTAAATTTCTAGTATAATATGGTTTTCTGTGCTTTAATAATATAATAGAGTCCAATTGAAATTACCTTTCAAGCTAGCCTTTTAGAGTCACACGGTCATAATTGAATGATATGTATAACATTTGAACTAGTTAGAAAACTTAAAATATTGTTAGCATCTATACATATTCACAGCTCAACTTTATCCTTGAATTGAGGCAAAAAATAATAATAATAAAGTCCTGAATATTGTTTGCTCCTTTAATTTTTATAACTCCCTTACATAACAAAGAAAGTAACATCAAATATTGAATCACGTGATGAGACAGTTGAAATTATGAACCATGTGAAAATGATGGCCACTGATTCGGGCTCACGTGAAAGGAGTCAGTGGTTCAAAATGTGCAGTTCCCTATGGCTTGTCACTAAGGCCAAGGTTAGAGATGGATTCTTCCTTGTGACCTCTGTGTAATGGACGTCTGAGTCTACATTCAGAGAGAGAATGGGGTCATGCAATCAACTCAACTGACTTTTAAGAGAATCACGCTTTCCAGGATGGGACCTTTGGTTATTAGGGCACAAACAATAACTTTCTAATTCCTTTCATTTCAGTGTAGGAAATCAGTAAATGTGACTTAATTTTTGATCTGCTCTTATTAGTGGGTGTTGAATAAGTTAGAATTGGATGCAACAGATAACTATGTCAATGTATAACACTATCATAGTGTATAATTTGTATTAATATGTAGGAATTTACTTCTCTTACTGATTGATGTTAATGATGTGGGCTCCTAATTAAAGTTTGCCTATTCTCCCGTTATTAATCTTTAAAAGATATTCTTAAATTCACTATAGGGGCTCACTATTTAAGATGTGGTGTGGTGAACTATTTTAAGTGAGGAAGCCTCTGTGCCATTAAAAATCATTTACTATTTCATTTTTGGGGTGGGTTTAACATATAAGCGATTGTTTAGTGCAAACGGTGACAAAATTAGTTTTGCGGGTTCATGTTTTTCTTCTAATTTAGACTAAGGCAACTTATTTTTCACTTTCTACTTACAGTCCAATAATTTAGGAATAAGTAAACGTAGATTAAGATTTTTAACAGTTAAATTTTAGTTACATTCTAATTTTTCTTTGTTCATATTCGATTCTCTAGGTTGTACAAAAGGAAAACGACACGCAGAGGCCACTTTCTCAAGAACAGGACAACAGAATATTAGAAGATGCAATTCTGACCAATTGCCTTCAACAACAAAAGGAGACAAAAATAAATCTTAAGAAAATGAATTCTGAGGTATTTTGTTTAGTTATTTTCAAATATGTGTGTGCGTATTTGTGTATGGACATATTTTGAAAACCAATGTTGTACCTATGGGAATTCTAGAGGATGTTAAAGGTGTGTGTGTGTGTGTGTGTGTGTGTGTATTTTAGGGGAAGTGAGATTTTCCGTCCATTGCAATAAATGATATTCTTGACTGAAATCCATTTATGTCCAACAATCAAGTAGTGACGTTCCCAATGTCTCATCTATAGGGGAGGCTTTCAATACTTTTTACATGGATCAATGAGCTTTTTACAATCTCAACTCTATTGCTACTGAGAACAGAAGTTTCAGTTTGAGGCAGGGATTTCATCCCCTTGCTGTGTTAGCAGAGAGGTTAGTTTTCATTTCCACTGATTGTAAGGAGTAGAAGCATAGCCAGGTCAGAGACCGTCTTTTAGATCTCCTTGTCCTGCTTTTGAGAAAAGGAACAATTTGCTCCCAGTAGAGTCCTACTTCAGTACTAGGAACTTTTGAAGATATTGGATGCCACGATACATACTTAGTGATAATTTAGTGGTGAGTATTTTATTCAAAGAAGTCAGTGTATTTTCCCCTATTTCACATTTATTTCTCCTTTCAACATCATGAAAGGGAAATAACACTTATTGCAGCAGCAAATAATCTCACTATTTTCTAAGAAGAGCTCTATAATTTTTAGCTTATTTTCCCTGAGTATTTTGAAATCTAAGGCGTCTTTTGAATTTATATGTTTACACTAGAAGAGCAGCAAGCATACTATTGTAGAGTCCAAAGTCCTGGGGAAAATCCTGACCTTGCTCCTCTTTTTAATCATTCTGTTCGAGATTGTGATAACGAAATGAGTTCATTGATGTATAAAGAAGTGCTTAGCGCAATGCCTAGATTTATCAGTGATTAGTAGATTTAATCTCATAGGTGACTCTGAAAATATTAGAAAAGTAAAATGTATTTTGAGTATTCTTGGAAAAAAAATTCTAGGAAATGTAATCAGTCCAAATATATGCAGAGTGAATACTCTCACTGTGGGATAGGTGTATATTCAGACGGTAACCTCTATTTTAAAATGTAGTCAAACTTCTTACTCTTTTATTTCATGCCTTCTGGGTTTGCTGCCTTTCCAGTTCTGAGACTCTTAAAATTCTCTTATGATTTTAAAATTCTTTTTCACTTTCATGGATTCAGCATCTTACATTAAATTTTTTTTAACTTTGGGGAATTTATGCTTGTATAAAGTTGGAGGTTTGCATTCAATGTTGCACAAACTGCAGTATCATTTGTACCAACCTAATATTCGCTTAAATACCTATTTTTCAAAAAGTCCTTTTCTTGGAGGTTATAACGTTAGTATTGCTAGCCTGAATTGTTAACTAGGGATTGCATAAAGTGTCCATTAGTTACTAATCATCTTGTTTCCTAACCCCTTCAGCCGACAATTGAAGAGAAAGATCCTGTTCCTGAAGAAGCTGTAGGAATGGACGAAGTGCAACCCTTCAGACTAGGTGCACTTTGTAACACCAATTTAATTTTGGGAAGGAGTACGCGAGGACATTTGACATGCGTGCAGTCTTCTCTTCCTCATTCCTTTTTTTCTTTGCTACAAATTTAATTGAAGGATTTGACATAACGTGATGTCATTGTTTGTATGGATGTTTGAGAAGAGGTATTTACAGGAATAAGGAAATGAGATTTTAAAACTGACTTCACTAAGATGTTTCTCCATTTGTTCGATACCCTAATTGTCCCAGTTTGGAATCCCTGTACTTAATAGTGGTTACCACAGGTCAATTATCACCCTGGAAGATTTTTCCAGCATTTTCAAATGGTTCTTTGACTTTTTATGTTAACGCCAGTAAGCCTCAATTGCTACCATGTCAATTGCTTTCTAACTTCACTTCTTCTCTTAGTGTTGTAACACTGATGGTCTTAAGACAACCAGATGTTCTGCTGAGCAGACACTGGCTGTGTGCGTACCTGCGCCTCTGGTGTCTTCGAGTATTAAAAATGGGAGACGTAATTAATAGTAATGAATATTTGACAGACACAATCTTTGCAAACAGGAATTCTGAAGCTTTTGTGCCTTGGGATGCTTTGATGGTATTAAAAATTTTTGAGAATTCCAAAGAACATTTTTAAGTCAGTAGTCTCCACAGATAGTTACAATCTTAGAAATAAAAACCGAACAATTTAAAATACATAACTTTTGATATTGACAAAAAAATTCACACCCCACACCATTTTAACTATTGAGAAGGGAAGCTTTAATCGGAAACACATTATATAACAGAAATTGCTGAGTGACAATAGTTAATTAAACTTACCTACGTGAATGGCAAGTATAGGACACCTAAAATAACATGTACTCTGAAGGAGTAGTGTGTTTGGGAGAAAGAGGGTGTGGGGCTGCTTCTCTGAGGAAGGAAGTTTTACACGATGGTCGACTTTGTGTTATTTTTACCTCCTAATAAATGAAAACTGTATTTTCAGATTCTTCCAGCTGGAATGCTACTTCTTTGACTTTCAATCATGGAACTTCTCAAAGATCCGGGGATTCGAAATTTGGTGATAAACGGCCATTTGCCACACACTCAAGGAGCAAACCTCTGTCAGCATCCACAGAGTTTGGACAGATGACCGTAATAGACAAACGAAAGACTCAGATTGGAGGTGTGTTTTTCTTACGTACTTCTACGCAACATGAATTGCGTGAATCACAGCTACAAGATAACAGAGAAAGCAAAGAAGGAAATACAAAAACAGAGAGTTCAACCCTAGCCTACCTCTGTGTAGGTTGATCGTAGTTCTGAATTTCCTACAGTCATTTTGTAGCAAAATGTGCTTTATGTTTACTCTGTTTAGGCAAGTTACAGCCAAATAGAATACCTTTTAGCGAGACATTGGCATTCTTCCTCAATCACGGTAACATAAGGAAATAAGAAAGGGAATAAGGAGAAAGTATGATTCCATTTAGACTAGTATTTAGCGTACACTGGGGAGTATGTATGTATAACTATACACATATATAGGTACATACATACATACATATACGTGTATATGTGTATGTATGTATGTGTGTGTATATATATATATATATATGTATATATATATATATATATATATATATATATATATTTTTATATACACACAGATGTATAGCAGGGGAAGTAAAAGCGCTTCACGTATAAATTGCCCACCACTTGTATCATTAATATTCACCCTACTATAGCCTTCAGGGGTTGCCCCAAAGAAGTATTTTTATATCACTTCAATCTGACGCTTTCAAAGTTCTGTGTTTTTCTGTTGTGTATTTACAATGTATTTGAATTTTTTCTTTAACAGTGGATGAGTGTTCTAAATGTGACCCTGCGAGCAGGTAGGATTTTATGGATTTCTAAAATTGCATGTTAACTAAGAGACTGCAGAGAGAAGCCAGTAAGCTTTAATGAGTGTTCTGCTCTGGATTAGGCCCTGTACTATGTGCCTAACACTGGTTCTCTCAGGTCGTCGGCACAGTAACTTTGCAAAGTAGCTGTGCTGTTCGGCCTAGTTTGTATTCATTACACGTGTGTGGTTCCGGGAGGTGGATTAATTGACCCCTGGTACCATAGTTACAAGTGGCTGACCCGTGATGTGACCTTCGGCCTGCTTGGCTTCCCAAGTCCCTTCTCTTGTCCCTCAGCCTGTACTGAGAAGTGCCTGGACGGGTCTGGATTCAAGGTTCAGGTGCAAGTCAGGTGGACTCAGAGAGTCCCGTTTAGTGACGTGTTAACACTGATTGAGAAGTGTCCTCCCAAGCCCAGTGAGCGCAAGCTCTTGTGTTAATGTACTCCACAATTGCAGCAGTCACGAGAACCTTGTTTTCACCATCAGTGTTTAAGGCAGATCTCAGTTCGCTGTGGCCACAGAACCACAGGTTGTGCATAAGCAAGACCTAATCAGGCAAGTGTTTTCAGGTATAATGCGATGTAGCCTTCTTGGGACGAATCGTTGTTCTGTAAGTGAAGAACATGTATGTATAGATCATGTTGTGTTACTGCAGCACAAATTGAGATGATATTTCCAATTGATTTCTCTACTTACTGATGTCTCAGCCTGTGTTTCTCTTCTGGCTAATACCTTTCCCTTGTTCTAGGAAGTTTTTTTCTTTTTTTCCAGAGTCTCTCTTCTTTCTTCGATGACTTTCCATGATTTTTTACCTTTTTCACTGCTTTTCTCAGGGTTTTTTGTTGCTGTTGTTCTGTTGTTGTTTTTCCACTTCTGCCAGCTAAGTGTTCTCCGTTTTTCTAGAGAGAATCGAAAGTCCATAGAATTCCAGGTGTTGAAGGAATGTTAGCAATTAATTAATTCAAAACACCCCCTAGTACTTCATGCTGCCATTAATGTTTTGGTCAAGTGGTTGATCTCATGAGGAGTTTGAACTCAAAGAGATTATGTGACTTACTTGAGTACAGTGAGTGATGAAATGAGATGAAGTGTAGGTTTCTAAGTCCAGTACGCTTCCTTCTTTATCATCCTTTGGGTGAGTGTTTTAATTATGGAAAGGAATGGAATTAGCAGCGGAATCCAAGTTTCAATAGGACCAACACTGGGTTGGAGTAGGAGTAAGGATTTTAGAATAGAGATCAGAGATCAGATAGGGGAAAAGAGATCAGAATAGTAGGGTATGACAAGATAAAGAGAAATTACAAGAAAGAAGGAAAGAGGATGTTGGTAGTTGTCTAAAAAAGCAGATTAAAGTAAGGGGTTCAAGGGCGTCCTG
Source organism: Rhinolophus sinicus (assembly GCF_057876585.1). Taxonomy (NCBI): domain Eukaryota; kingdom Metazoa; phylum Chordata; class Mammalia; order Chiroptera; family Rhinolophidae; genus Rhinolophus; species Rhinolophus sinicus. Next base: position 114,943,738 of record NC_142501.1, on the reverse strand, counting down.
AACAGGTTGCTGCTTTTTTGTTTGTTGAATTGGAGGAACCAGCATTCTTTAAGATTTGTATGAAAACATATTAAACCTTTCAGCCTCTGGAAACATTCTCTTTATAGCAAGTAGGAATATGGTATCATCCACCAGCACCCGAAATTACAGAGCGGGTCCCCTCGAGTCCAAAGGCACTGCAGATTGCTGAACTCTATAGACCCATGGCCCACCGCAGGTGTTTCGTCACCTCCACCTCTTTTCCCGATGCACTGATGTCCTTCCCATGGATATGGAGGGTTGGGCAGAGGGAGGACTGATTGTGAAAACAGTAATGGAGTTGGGTAGGTGGTAACATGACTGTGTTGGGAGTGGATGACTGAGGCTCCACTTAGCTTATTTTCCAGGAACAGGGAAATGGACAACTCCTACTGTGGGTCATTTGAGCCCATCCTTGTTTCAGGAGTCTATGCCTTCTTAGGCTGAAGTTTTCAAGGTTGGAGATTGCCAGGAAGCTGTGAGGACAAGTGGTCTGGGAGTGGGGAGGCTAAGAACATACATATTTGTTCTTTGACTGTTGTACGTGTAACTTGCAAACATTTCACACATTTCAGGGAACTGATTGTAGTGTTTCAGGGTGAAAGGAATGAATGGCGCGATTTAATAACTGCTTTCTACGTTAAAGAAGCAAGACTGCCATTTTTCTCACACAGATTAATCTTTGAACCAGGGACAGACCATGGAGAAGGGTCAGTGTATCTTTCTAACTTGATTTAGCTCACTGCTTTTGTCCCAGTTCAGGTTCCATTTATGTCAGCTATTATTTGCGTTTTGAATTCAGCCTTCAGGACTTTTGGTGAAAACAACATACTCTCAGGTGTTGCCAACATATTGGCTGTCATTCTTTGTTATGGAAACTTAGAGTGTATCTTCATTAAATATTGCATGAGTTGGGAGTGGTGGAGGCAGAAATAGGTAGCTAAGAGCTTTTCTAGCATATCATCTAATTTTTAATTATATCAAGAGACTATATTTCAAATGCAGATAGCTGACCTTTTACTCCTTTTGTTGTTGTTGTTGCTTTTGTCAAGAAATGAATTCACTTGTTTTTGTTATCTTTACCCTAAAGTCTTTCCCGCGAAACTGGCAATAAAGATTCATGGCCTATATCAGAGGAATGGCTCTTCGATGTTAATACCAAGGTAAAAGGCTCCTGTGTGAAATTAACTGTTTTGCTCTGAATTTAGTTTTGTGTAGCAATGACTTGTAAAATTTAGTTGTGGTCTACCTATCATTGTTCTATGTTTGTCATGGAAAATTCCTCAGCATGAACCATTTTATAACATGTGACCATTTGATGCTGCATTGTTTTGTTGTTGTTTTTTTAACTTTAGTAAGTATCAAAGATGGGGGCTGAGAAAAAGAAGGGCTGGGAAATGTATAGTGATAGTAAAATTCGATAGGGAGTTTTCCCACAGTGACGGAGCTATGCAATTTGGGTAACGGTAAGGATTCTCAATGTGACGTTTACGTTATACCAGCATGACTTTTATCATACTCGTGCCTGAATGAAATCTTGAATGGATTCACGTACTCATTGTAATAGTCATGAAATCTTCCTGGTACCTTTCAGTTTTAAAACTAGATAGTATATGACATATGGTTTTATTTTATTACGCTTTGTATGTTGGTATGGTATACTTGTTAGGAGGGAGTGTTTTCTTCATTTCATTTTTTTTTCACTTACATTCCGTTGACAATCCGTATTATTTTATATTAGTTTCCGGTATACTAGGTTCATCATTTAGACTTAATAATTGTAGAATTTTTGAAAGTTTAGAATTCATGTTCTCTATCTCAAAACTCGTATAACAAAAGGATTCCACTATATTCTAAATCATTGCTTTGGGAATATATTTAAATATCTTCATCTAATTGAAGAGTACATGTTTTGCATAAAATAATAACCAATTTGAAAAACAGAGATCTTTTTTTTCCCAAGTTTTGTGTTTTAATGGCGTATTTGATTACATGGTATTTGATCCGTGGGCTCCTCGGCCCATATATGCAATAGTGACACAGATTTTCATTCAACTGATATTCTGACATACTCCATCGTCAAATCAACACTTGTTGAGTACCTATTCTGTAACAAGCACGATCTCATTTACTTCTCAGAATAGCCTTGGCAAAGAAGGGAATCCTCATCTTCAGAGATAAGGAAGTGGAGACCAAGTCAGTCTAGGTAGCATGTGTTGCAGTAGCCAGGGAGAACGTTGAGGGTTTGATCCAAAATGCACTTGGCTCCAAAGCTCATGATACTCTTGTCTGCTCCCTATAAAACGTGTCCGTGAGGTCCTATGCCCATTGTCCATGACGCATTGACCAAAGTAAAGAAAGGATCCGTGTCTGCAAAAGACAGGATGCTTTCTTTACTCTGGTCAAAAGCAGAGATTCTTAAAAACCGTGTAATAAAATATCAAGCTTCAGAAAGTTTTTAGTTTTGTTTTTTAAATGTAAAATGTTTCATTTCTGTTACAGTTGACATTCAATATGATGTCAGCCTCAGGCGTACAGCATAGTGGTTAGGCATTTATATAATGTGTAAACTGGTACTCCGATTAGTGTGGAATCCCTGACACCATACTTAGTTATTACAATGTTATTTCCTGTATTCTGTGTGCTGTCCTTGACAGCTACATGACTGTTTTATAACTGCCAATGTGTACTTCTTAATCCTTTTACCTTTTCAAGTTGCTCCCCAACACTCTTCCCTCTGGGCAATGATCAGTTAGTTCTCTGCATCTATGAGTTTGTTTCTTTTTTCTATGTTCATTTATGTTTTTATTTATTTTTACATATCACCGATAAGTGAAACCATGTGGTATTTGCGTTTCTCTGTCTAACTTATTTCACTTCGAATAATACCCTGTAGGTGCACGCACGTTGTCACAAATGGTAAGATTTTATTCTTTGTTACAGCCAAGTAGTATGTTGTTGTATATATGTAGCACTTCTTGTTTATCCAAGACGATGGATACTTCGGTTGCTTCTTTATCTGGAGTATTGTAAATAATGCGACAAGGACCATACAGATGCATACATGTTTTCAAAGGAGTGTTTTGGATTTCTGCGGAGAAAAACTCAGAAGTGGGATTGCTGTGCCACATGGTAGTTCTATTTTCAAATTCTTGAGGAACTTCCATATTGTTTTCCATTGTGGCTGGCCGGATTTGCGGTCATACCAACAGTGCACGGGGGTTCCCTTCACATCCTCACCAACACTTGTTGTTTGTTGATTTATTGATGATGGCGATTCAGACAGTTGTGAGGTGATAGCTGATTGTGTATTTAATTTGCATTGCTCTAATGATTAGTGCACTGAGCATGGTGTCGTATGTCTCTTGGCTATCTGTGTGAGCTCTTTGGAGAAAAGTCTATTCAGGTACTCTTCTGATTTTGTAATTGCATTGTTTGTCTTTCGGTGTTACGTTTTCTGAGTTCCTTATATGTTTTGGATATCAACCCTTTCTCTGATATATGATTGGCAAATATCTTCTCCCATTCGTCCGGTCGTGTTTTCATTTTGTTGATGGTTTCTATTGCTGTGCAAAACTGTTTCAGTTTGATGTCATATATATGGGTCTTGAAGTCCTATCCATTCAGCCACGTTAGGTCCTCACTGGAGCATTTAACGTATTTGTATTTAAAGTAATTGTTATACGTATGTAATTATTGCCATTTTATTATCCATATTTCTTCTCCTCCTCTTCGTCCTCATTCTCCTGTTTCTCCTCCTCCTCCTCTTTCTTTTCTTCCTTCTTCTCCTTCTTCTCTTTCTCTTCCTCCTCTTTCTCCTCCTCCTCCTCCTTCTCCTTCTTCTTCTTCTGTGTCTTGTTCTTTTTTCAAGTTGTCGTTTCACATTTCTTGTAATATTGGTTTGTTGGTGCTGAACGCCATCATCTTTTTCTCTGGCAAGTCTTTACCTCTCCATTGATTCTAAACGAGAGCCTTGCCAGATACAGTAATAGTAATCTTGGTTGTAGATTATAGCTTTTCATCACTTTCAATATTTCTTGCCAATCTCTTCTGACCTGCAGATTTTCTCTTGAGAGATCACCTGACAATCTTATGCGATCTCCATTGTACGTGACTAACTACTTTTCTCTTGATGGTTTTAATATTCTCTCCGTGTCCTACCCCTTTGGAATTTTAATTATGATATGTTTTGGTGTGGGCCTATTTGGGTTCATTTTGTTTGGAACTTTTGTGTTTCCTACGCTTGTGTGTCTATTTCCTTCTCCAGGTTAGGAAAGGTTTCCATCATTATGTATTCTGATAGGTTTTCTTTCTTTTTTTAATTTATTGCGGTGACAATTGTCAGTAAAATTACATGGATTTCAGGAGTACAATTCCGTATTACATCATGTATAAATCCCATTGTGTGTTCACCACCCAGAGTCAGTTCTCCTTCCATCAGCATATATTTGATCCCCCTTACCCTCTCCTCCCAACCCCCACCCCCTTACCCTCTGGTAACCACTAAACTATTGTCTGTGTCTATGAGTTTTTGTTTCTCATTTGTTTTTCTTGTTCTTTTGTTGTTTTTGGTTTATATACCACATATCAGTGAAATCATATGGTTCTCTGCTTTTTCTGTCAGACTTATTCGCTTAACGTTATACTCTCAAGATCCATCCATGTTGTCACAAATGTTCCTATATCATCTTTTCTTACCGCTGAATAGTATTCCATTGTGTATATATACCACAACTTCTTTATCCATTCATCTATTGAAGGACATTTTGGTTGTTTCCATGCCTTAGCCACCGTAAACAAAGCTGCAGTGAACACTGGGGCACACGTGTCTTTATGTATAAATGTTCTCAGATTTTTGGGGTAGATACCCAGGAGAGGGATTCCTGGGTCGTACGGTAATTCTATTCATAATTTTTTGAGGAACCTCCACACTGCCTTCCATAACGGCTGCACCAGTCTGCATTCCCACCAACAGTGTATGAGGGTTCCTTTTTCTCCACAGCCTCTCCAACACTTGTTAGTGTTTGACTTGCTGATGATAGCCATTCGGACTGAAAGAAATTGAAGAAGGCACAAAGAAATGGAAAGGCATTCCGTGCTCATGGATTGGAAGAATCAACATAGTTAAAATGGCCATATTACCCAAAGCAATATACAGATTTAATGCAATCCCCATCAAAATCCCAATGGCATTTTTAAAGAAATAGAACAAAAATATCATCAGATTTGTTTGGAACCACAAAAGACCCCGAATAGCCAAAGCAGTCTTAAGAAAAAAGAACAATACTAGAGGTAAGACACGCCCTGACTTTAGCTTGTACTACAGGGCTACAATCATCAAAACAGCATGGTCTTGGCAGGAAAACAGACACAGAGACCAACGGAATAGACTTGAGAACGCAGAAATAAAACCACTTAAATGTGGACAGACAATTTTGACAAAGAAGCTAAAAACATCCAATAGAGGAAAGACAGCCTCTTCAATAAGTGGTGCTGGGAGAATTGGATAGCCACGTGCGAAAGAATGAAACTGCACTGCTATCTGTCACCATGTACCAAAATTAATTCAAAATGGATCAAAGACTTAAGCATAAGACCTGACACAATAAACTGCATAGAAAAAAACATAGGTACTAAACTTATGGACCTTGGGTTCAAAGAGCATTTTATGAATTTGACTCCAAAGGCAAGGGAAGTAAAAGCTAAAATAAACGAATGGCACTATATGAAACTTAAAAGCTTCTGCACAGCAAAAGAAACCATCGACAAAATAAAGAGGCAACCAACTGAATGGCAGAAGATTTCTGCAAACAGTGCCTCCGATAAGGGACTAATCTCCAAAATATTCAAAGAACTCATGAAACTCAACAACCACTAGGTTTTCAATTCGTGCTCTCTCTCCTTCTTCTCCTTTCGATAGCCTTACGAATGTTGTTACACTTGATATTGTCCCAGACATCCCTGAAAGTATTTTCTGTTTTATTTATTTTTTATTTATGTTCATTTTTTTTCTGTTCTGATTGGGTGTTTTCTGCTACCTTGTCTACCAAATCACTATTGGAACCTCTGCTTCACCAAATGTGCTGCTGATTCCATCTATAAATTATTCATTTAAATACTGTATTTTTCATTTCAGACTTTTTTTTTAAGGATTTCTATGTCTTTTTTATATTTGCTGTCTCTCTGTTGAAGTTTTACTTACTTTATGGATTCTTCCCCTAATTTCATCTCACATCCTTATAACTAGTGTTTTAAACTCTGTATCTGGTATGTGTCCATTTGGTTTACCTCTTTTTCTAGAGTTTTGTCCTGTTCTTTCATTAGGGAAATGTTTCTTTCTCCCTTGTTTGTTCACTGCCTCTCTGTGTGTGTTTCTATGTATTATGTAGATCTGCTAATTCTCCTCATCTTGGCAGCATTGGCTCATATAACAGGTGTCCTGTGTGTCGGGTGGTACAACCTCCCTGGTCACCGGAGCCAGGTTCTCCAGAAGCTCGTGTGGGTGGTGTGTGCCCTCCTGTTGTACTTGAGCCATATTGCTGTTGGCGCATCAGTGTGTGGAATGGACGCTCAGGACGACTGGCTGTGACTACAGTAGATGAGCTGATGTGTGTGGGCTGACGTCACAGAGTGGGATCGGCTGTAGCAGGGCTCCGGTGTCTGCTCAGTCCATGGCTTGGGCGTGCCATTTGTGGAGCTAATTGGGTGTCGTTCTGGTGTTGCTGAAGCTGATCACCAGGTGTGTTGGATTTGGGGCCTCTTGGGAGGGGCTGTGGGGCAGGCCCAGGTCAGCTGCTGCTTGTGCCCAACCCGGAGCACCCAGTGGAAGCCAGAAAGTGACCTACTTTTGGTAGCTGCCTTTGTGGGTTTGGAGGCCCCTGGGAAAGGCTATGCTGTGACGCAAGACAGGATGATACATAGGATACTAGAAAGAAACGGAGGTCCTCAATAGCATAAGTTGCGGCCTTATTGACTGTCTTAAAACAGAATTGTGATGATGCAACACCTCTGCTTACTGGGTGACTCCCCATTATGTGAGGGTAAAATTCATATGCTAGCATGACACGTGCCTTCTTTGATTTGGTTCTGAAACGGCAGCGGTATCTCCATCCCATTCTCAGTGTTCCAGGCTTACCCCATCCCTTTGCGGCCCTCACTTGCAACATGTTGTTTCATCCTCAGGCTTTTGCTCCCTCTGCCCTTCTGGATTCCCCTTCATGCCTTCCCTCAGCACCTCGTATAACTGTCGAGATGCAGCCCTATCTTTGCCGCATCTGCTGAGCTCGCCTGGTACAACTGATTGTTGTCTCTTGTATGATCTAACTGTACTTTATTCACTTCAGGTGTACAAGTAGCGAGCGGTACTTTTCTGTTCTTATTTTTTCATGTATTATAATATCTCTACTCCTACTAGAATGTAGGACAAAATGTTTCATTTGTATTTCCAGCTTCCCCTGGGTCTGTGCCTATGATTTGTTGCCTACAGTAAAGTTTTCTTGTCCCACCGATGGATGGACTGAGTGAGTGAGTGAACGAGTAAATGAATATGATGTTTTCTGAAGTTGGGTTTTTCTTTCTTTTTGTTTTCTTTACTAGAAAGAAGCAACCAAGCCGGCAATTGGAAAAAGAGAAAATCGTGTGGCTATTATTGAAAGTGCTCCACAAGACCAAACAAGCAATGATAATTTGACTTGTGTTGACAGTGCACACCAGGATAATATACGTGGTAATTTAGTGACTATCTATGAATTCTTTCTAGCTTAAGCTCTGCTATAAACAAATCTAACATGTGTCGACCCACATGTGATATTCACTTCTTTTAAGCATTCTTTCCTATCTTTTTTTGCAAAAGTATCCCCACTATTAACAACTGCTTCTTCTTGCAAACGCTTCCACCCCCTGAAATTCTTTTCTGCTATTACTTTTATGGAAATAAGCATGACTGAATGTGTATTTAAAATGCACAGTAATATACGTTCACATTAATGTACCTGTGACTCCATTTTATAGTTAAAAAGTCATCATTAGGATTAGGACAAGATGAAGATGAAGAATCACCTTGGGATTCTGAGGTACTGTCTTTCAGAATTATTATTATTATCAATGTTATTTACAAAATCACCATTCTGTGATGTTAAAACGAAAAGGGTGTGCTTTGACTTTACTTTCTCACCTCTGCATTTCCCCATACAAATCATTTTTTGATGGTTTATCCTATAATTAATAAACTAGCTATGTGGTTAATCTAATAAGACAGCGTAGTACAATTCTGCTAACTTGCAAGTTTCACTTTAGGAAGTCAGTGCAGAATAGTATAAAACACGTAGGCTTCCAAGTCTTAAGGAGTCAGTTTGGGATCTGAAGTGAAGTTTACCTAAAAGGTAAAGAATTATTCCAGCTCGACCTATACCCAAATGCATGACTCTGTGGTTTTTGTAGATGTGGAAATGTCCTAATGAGTTTCAGAAAGAAAGAGTTTGGATTGTAGGGTGTTTTTATAATTTGGAACTTGAGAAGATAATGCCTGGGACACCAAAGTATTATTATATTTGTATTGTCAAATAGATCTGCAAGGAACTTTTCTATGGTAGGAAAAGCATGGTGAATACTACTAATATGTTGGATTACACTAACAACAATTTGGCTGAGCGCTGCTTTACTATGTAACAACTGTCTCGTTCAGTTAAAACAGCAGGCATTGAGTCACTTGATGGCAACTGTACTTGCAGTAATGGAAGTACAGTGTAATGATGAGCCAATGTGAGGTGACAGCTGTGGAAAGAGACAGGAGGAGTGTGATCTTCTGATATAGGCAACTGCTGCCTCCTGGCACAGACACTGCGTTTGACGATAAGAACACAGTAGAATCCTGCATGGGTCACTTGCTAGCTGTGGGGTCTTGGGGCAACTCCTTCTTAACCTGTCGGATGTCAGTGCCCTCATTTGTCATAATGGTACTAATGAGTACCTTTGAGGTATGTGGAATGCACAAATGTGGTAACAAATGTGAAAACACTTCGAAAACTGTAAAGGGTGCTATAGAATGTAAAACACAATGATCACAGTGAGATGCAGCGACTTATTAAATATCGGGGACACTTTTTGTAAACCTGTAGGACAATCAAATGGCAGTAGTGTCAAGAACAGAGTGGAAAAGTTAGAAGGGGCACGTGGATTTCTCACCTGGGGGATGTTAAGTTTCAGAGACTGTGATTGGCAATACCCTGTAGATGTGTAGTGTTTTGGTACTTGAGGCTTTGTTGGTGCGAGCTGAATGTTTTCACCTTGAGTAAATTTCTAGTTGGATACCAGCTGTGTGCTGGGCAGTTAGACACTGACTGGAGAAGTTCAGGGGACAGCTGTAGCTGTACAAGCAGAAAAACAAGTGAACGACAGTCCATTATAAGTCACTATATCTGCGTCATTTAAGCAGAATGGAGAATGCTGGGTTAAAGAATATTGTCGGGGGTCGGGCATGGTTGTAGTTGGAATAGGAGTGGGAGTGGAATATCAGTGGTCAGGAAAGATCTTTGTGAGTGTGACAAAAACTGCCAAGTGAAGCATGAGAAGGAGCCAGTCGTGTGAAGATCTAGAAGCAAAACCTGCTGGACAGAGACTGCAATGGATCGCATCTGTCCATCATTGTATTCTAACGTCTTGGAATGGCCAGGAAGAGGAAGTGGGGTAACCATCATCAACCCATTTTTATACTTGTTGTTCTGTGTGGGAAAGAAGTAAAATGTGCATGGTAAGTGTCTGGTACATTTTAGATGATTATAATAAGTAAATGTTCTTATTTTTCCCTGATTACAAATTATTATACTTTTTTGAAAAGTTGCATAACTATATATACCATTTTTCCTATTATTTATTGACACATAATATAATGAAAAGTTTTTCTTATCTCTTTGCCACTTGGGTCAATGATTTTTTCTATCAAAATTTTGGTCAAGTAACAGTTCGTTTTCTCCTAGCTCTTGTGGACCTAGATGAAGTAGGTTCTAAAATGTTCTGTTAAGACTCAGCTGGACATACACCAAGGTTTCTTACCATGTCAAGCAAGTATCTTGTTTTAGCACTAAAAAACAAAGCTGTGATTAGAAAGATGTAACGGTTATATCAAGTGCACTTATCAAAGTATTAGGTTGTTGCGAAAGTAATTGGGGTTTCAAAGGTAAAGAACAAATTGCAAAATTGCAATTACATTTGCACCAACCTAATATTTCCTTAGATACATATTTTTCAAAAAATGCTTTTCTTGGAGGTAAGAACTTTAACATTTTCATCCTGAATTATTAACTAGAGATGGTATGAAGTGTCCATGAGTTACTAATCATCTTGTTTCCTAACCCCTTCAGACCAGCATTGAAGTGGAAGATCCTGTTCCTGAGGAAGCTGTAGGAAAGTACGGTGCGCAACCCTGCAGACCAGGTGCACTTTGTAACACCAATTTAATTTTGGGAAGCAGTACGCGCGGACATTTGGCATGCGTGCAATCTTCTCTTCCTCATTCCTTTTTTTTGTTACAAATTTAATTGAAGGATTTGACATAAGTAACGTGATGTCATTGTTGCTATCGAAGTTTGAGAGAAAAGACATCGACAGGACTAAGAAAATGAGATTTTAAAAGTGTGACTTCACTAAAATGTTTCTCCTCTTGTTTCGATACCCCAAAAAGTCCCAGTTTGGAACCCCTGTGCTTATTAGGGGTTCTCAGGGGTTAATTATCACACTGGAAGATATTTCCAGGGTTTCCAAATGGTTATTTGAATTTTGACGTTTGCCCAGAGTAAGCCTCAGTCGCTACCATGTCAATTGCGTTTTAACTTTACTTCCTCTTAGTGTTGTAACACTGATGCTCTTAAGCCAACCAGATGTTCTGATGAGCAGACACTGGCTGTGCGTGTACATGAACTTATGGAGTCTTTGATTATTAAAAATGAGAGAAGTAATTAATAGTAATGAATATCTGGTAGACACAGTCTTTGAAAACAGTATTTCTGAATCTTTTGTGCCCCGGGATTCTTTTATGCTATTAAAACTTATTGAGAATTCCAAAGTATTTTCTTTTGTCGGTGGTCTCCATTGATAGTTACAATATTAGACTTAAAACCTGAAAATTTTAAAATACGAGCACACACAGGCATGCATTCCTTGAGCCATTAGAGCTACGAGCCAGTCACCATCAGACCTATGATGTTACCATCAGAGCTGTGATATCACGGCTGTGGAGAACTCTACTGTACACTTAGAAGAGAATGAGAGTGAAAATGGCCAATGACAGTCAGTGTTTCTGTGAAAATAGTTTTGACCTTTTCGGGCCCCTCGACTGACTGACCTTGGGACTTTAGGGATTCTCACAGGACATTGGAAACTACTGTTTTAAATGACATACGGGCTCCCTGGTTGTGAAGTGATAAAATAGTTTTAAAGCTTCTCTTCTACAGTTGTGGTTTTCTTTCACTTGTCTTTAAGATTTAAGGTGAGAATTTTGTTTAAAAAGCAAAAGGAAAATAAGTTTGCTATATATTCATTTTCTGTCTCATAGTTCACTGTACTCCTTGGAGCTAGTGTGGACCTAGTTTGATCGTATTTTTACTTGGAAACAACAAAGTCACCCAAGTCTGTCATTTGTCATATGAATTTCTGTTTATGGAAGGGTTAAAAAATGAATTCTGAAGATCTTGAAGCATTTAGAAAAGACTATTTTCTTATAATAAGTAGTTTCTAATTTGTAATAGTACCATGCTTTAAAAGCTTTTTTTCTAATCCCATGTTTGTCACACATATTTGAACTTAAGATAAGTGGTTAGACATGACTTTTGAGAACGACAAAAAAATTCACATCCGGCACCATGTTAACTATTAAGGAAAGCTTTAATTGGAAACACATTACATAATAGAAATTGCTGAGTGACAATAATGAATTAAACTTACCTATGAGAATGGCAATATAGGACACTTAAAATAAAATGTGCTCGGAAGGAGTAGTGTGTTCGGGGAAAAGGAGGACGTGGGACCGCTTCTCTGAAAAAGGAAGTTTTTCAAGATGGTCAACTTTGTGTTATTTTTACCTCCTAATAAATGAAAACTTTATTTTCAGCTTCTTCCAAATGGAATGCTACTTCTTTGACTTTCGATCATGGAACTTCTCAAAGATCCGGGGATTGGAAAGTTGGTGATAAAAGGCCATTTGCATCACACTCAATGAGCAAACCTCTGTCAGCATCCACAGAGTTTGGACAGATGACCGTAATAGACAAACGAAAGAGTCAGATTGTAGGTGTGTTTCTGTTAGGTAATCATAGGCTCCATGACTTGTGTGAATCACCGCTGCCAGAAAACAGAGAAAGCAAAGAAGGAACTAAAGATACAGAAAGTGTTCAACCCCAGCCCACCTCTATGTAGCCCCATCATAGTTCTGACTTTCCAACAGTCATTTTGTGGCAAAATCTACTTGACGTTTACTCTGTTTATGCAACTTACAACCAAACAGAATGACTTTTAGCAAGACATTGGCATTCTTCCTGAAGCACAGTAACATACGGAAATAAGAAAGACAATGAGGTGAAAGGGTGATTTCCTTTAGACTAGTATTTAGCGTACACTGGGGAGTGGGCAGCAGGATTATATGTACCACATTGGGACCAGATGGGAAAACTTCAGAAAGATCTAAAGGTTGCCTAGTGAAACAAAACAGTTTTTTAGCTTTAGTTTTATAGCTCGGCATTCACAAGTATTGGTTATAACTTTATTCGATGTAACTGAAAAAGCACCTTTGAAACCAACAACCAAATATTTCTTGGATTTTCTATGGCATTATATAGTTTAGAATTGACTTTTGGAGCAGTATTGGGATTCATTGAGAATTTAGTGCATAGCACTTCCTTCTCAGCTGTGTCCGCAGTCTGTCTCCTCTTCTCTCCCTTCTTCCTTAAACCCCAGTGCTGAATCCTCAATGGTGAAAAGAAATTTTCAGAATAGTAGAGGAAAACATTTCAGATATAAGGAAGGGTGTACACAGATACATGCATCAGAAGTAACAGTCATTGTGGAAACAATGAATGACGTTGCAGTTGAATCTTAGGGTGTTGTTCAAAAGGTACAATTACGAGGTAGAGAACAGAGTATATAGTGCGATTCGATATGTTTGTCCTGTATTTCTAAATTGCGTTTTGTTTCTGATTGTTTTTCCATCGATGTTCAATGAATGAATTGGTGGATTCATTTTTGACACGTTTGTATGCCTTTTACTTTGTGCCATATTACCCAAATGGTTTGTTGAAGTGTGAGCTAATTAGAAGTATTTCTTAAGTAAAGTAAAGTATTCAGGAAAAGATTACGCTTACTTTGAACTCTCAATTGATAAGATGTTATTTTCTGTATCTATAAAGATGATAGCTTTTATCTGACTGTTCTAAGTAGTTCGTTTTAACTCATATGTAGACTTGTCAGCAGGACAACACCTAGGAATGACATCGGAGGAAGGGCAAGCGAGGCTTGATGGAAATGAAAAGAACTACACACGTGTATGTAAAATTTAAGCTTAAATTTCTAGTATAATATGGTTTTCTGTGCTTTAATAATATAATAGAGTCCAATTGAAATTACCTTTCAAGCTAGCCTTTTAGAGTCACACGATCATAATTGAATGATATGTATAACATTTGAACTAGTTAGAAAACTTAAAATATTGTTAGCATCTATACATATTCACAGCTCAACTTTATCCTTGAATTGAGGCAAAAAATAATAATAATAAAGTCCTGAATATTGTTTGCTCCTTTAATTTTTATAACTCCCTTACATAACAAAGAAAGTAACATCAAATATTGAATCACGTGATGAGACAGTTGAAATTATGAACCATGTGAAAATGATGGCCACTGATTCGGGCTCACGTGAAAGGAGTCAGTGGTTCAAAATGTGCAGTTCCCTATGGCTTGTCACTAAGGCCAAGGTTAGAGATGGATTCTTCCTTGTGACCTCTGTGTAATGGACGTCTGAGTCTACATTCAGAGAGAGAATGGGGTCATGCAATCAACTCAACTGACTTTTAAGAGAATCACGCTTTCCAGGATGGGACCTTTGGTTATTAGGGCACAAACAATAACTTTCTAATTCCTTTCATTTCAGTGTAGGAAATCAGTAAATGTGACTTAATTTTTGATCTGCTCTTATTAGTGGGTGTTGAATAAGTTAGAATTGGATGCAACAGATAACTATGTCAATGTATAACACTATCATAGTGTATAATTTGTATTAATATGTAGGAATTTACTTCTCTTACTGATTGATGTTAATGATGTGGGCTCCTAATTAAAGTTTGCCTATTCTCCCGTTATTAATCTTTAAAAGATATTCTTAAATTCACTATAGGGGCTCACTATTTAAGATGTGGTGTGGTGAACTATTTTAAGTGAGGAAGCCTCTGTGCCATTAAAAATCATTTACTATTTCATTTTTGGGGTGGGTTTAACATATAAGCGATTGTTTAGTGCAAACGGTGACAAAATTAGTTTTGCGGGTTCATGTTTTTCTTCTAATTTAGACTAAGGCAACTTATTTTTCACTTTCTACTTACAGTCCAATAATTTAGGAATAAGTAAACGTAGATTAAGATTTTTAACAGTTAAATTTTAGTTACATTCTAATTTTTCTTTGTTCATATTCGATTCTCTAGGTTGTACAAAAGGAAAACGACACGCAGAGGCCACTTTCTCAAGAACAGGACAACAGAATATTAGAAGATGCAATTCTGACCAATTGCCTTCAACAACAAAAGGAGACAAAAATAAATCTTAAGAAAATGAATTCTGAGGTATTTTGTTTAGTTATTTTCAAATATGTGTGTGCGTATTTGTGTATGGACATATTTTGAAAACCAATGTTGTACCTATGGGAATTCTAGAGGATGTTAAAGGTGTGTGTGTGTGTGTGTGTGTGTGTGTATTTTAGGGGAAGTGAGATTTTCCGTCCATTGCAATAAATGATATTCTTGACTGAAATCCATTTATGTCCAACAATCAAGTAGTGACGTTCCCAATGTCTCATCTATAGGGGAGGCTTTCAATACTTTTTACATGGATCAATGAGCTTTTTACAATCTCAACTCTATTGCTACTGAGAACAGAAGTTTCAGTTTGAGGCAGGGATTTCATCCCCTTGCTGTGTTAGCAGAGAGGTTAGTTTTCATTTCCACTGATTGTAAGGAGTAGAAGCATAGCCAGGTCAGAGACCGTCTTTTAGATCTCCTTGTCCTGCTTTTGAGAAAAGTAACAATTTGCTCCCAGTAGAGTCCTACTTCAGTACTAGGAACTTTTGAAGATATTGGATGCCACGATACATACTTAGTGATAATTTAGTGGTGAGTATTTTATTCAAAGAAGTCAGTGTATTTTCCCCTATTTCACATTTATTTCTCCTTTCAACATCATGAAAGGGAAATAACACTTATTGCAGCAGCAAATAATCTCACTATTTTCTAAGAAGAGCTCTATAATTTTTAGCTTATTTTCCCTGAGTATTTTGAAATCTAAGGCGTCTTTTGAATTTATATGTTTACACTAGAAGAGCAGCAAGCATACTATTGTAGAGTCCAAAGTCCTGGGGAAAATCCTGACCTTGCTCCTCTTTTTAATCATTCTGTTCGAGATTGTGATAACGAAATGAGTTCATTGATGTATAAAGAAGTGCTTAGCGCAATGCCTAGATTTATCAGTGATTAGTAGATTTAATCTCATAGGTGACTCTGAAAATATTAGAAAAGTAAAATGTATTTTGAGTATTCTTGGAAAAAAAATTCTAGGAAATGTAATCAGTCCAAATATATGCAGAGTGAATACTCTTACTGTGGGATAGGTGTATATTCAGACGGTAACCTCTATTTTAAAATGTAGTCAAACTTCTTACTCTTTTATTTCATGCCTTCTGGGTTTGCTGCCTTTCCAGTTCTGAGACTCTTAAAATTCTCTTATGATTTTAAAATTCTTTTTCACTTTCATGGATTCAGCATCTTACATTAAATTTTTTTTAACTTTGGGGAATTTATGCTTGTATAAAGTTGGAGGTTTGCATTCAATGTTGCACAAACTGCAGTATCATTTGTACCAACCTAATATTCGCTTAAATACCTATTTTTCAAAAAGTCCTTTTCTTGGAGGTTATAACGTTAGTATTGCTAGCCTGAATTGTTAACTAGGGATTGCATAAAGTGTCCATTAGTTACTAATCATCTTGTTTCCTAACCCCTTCAGCCGACAATTGAAGAGAAAGATCCTGTTCCTGACGAAGCTGTAGGAATGGACGAAGTGCAACCCTTCAGACTAGGTGCACTTTGTAACACCAATTTAATTTTGGGAAGGAGTACGCGAGGACATTTGACATGCGTGCAGTCTTCTCTTCCTCATTCCTTTTTTTCTTTGCTACAAATTTAATTGAAGGATTTGACATAACGTGATGTCATTGTTTGTATGGATGTTTGAGAAGAGGTATTTACAGGAATAAGGAAATGAGATTTTAAAACTGACTTCACTAAGATGTTTCTCCATTTGTTCGATACCCTAATTGTCCCAGTTTGGAATCCCTGTACTTAATAGTGGTTACCACAGGTCAATTATCACCCTGGAAGATTTTTCCAGCATTTTCAAATGGTTCTTTGACTTTTTATGTTAACGCCAGTAAGCCTCAATTGCTACCATGTCAATTGCTTTCTAACTTCACTTCTTCTCTTAGTGTTGTAACACTGATGGTCTTAAGACAACCAGATGTTCTGCTGAGCAGACACTGGCTGTGTGCGTACCTGCGCCTCTGGTGTCTTCGAGTATTAAAAATGGGAGACGTAATTAATAGTAATGAATATTTGACAGACACAATCTTTGCAAACAGGAATTCTGAAGCTTTTGTGCCTTGGGATGCTTTGATGGTATTAAAAATTTTTGAGAATTCCAAAGAACATTTTTAAGTCAGTAGTCTCCACAGATAGTTACAATCTTAGAAATAAAAACCGAACAATTTAAAATACATAACTTTTGATATTGACAAAAAAATTCACACCCCACACCATTTTAACTATTGAGAAGGGAAGCTTTAATCGGAAACACATTATATAACAGAAATTGCTGAGTGACAATAGTTAATTAAACTTACCTACGTGAATGGCAAGTATAGGACACCTAAAATAACATGTACTCTGAAGGAGTAGTGTGTTTGGGAGAAAGAGGGTGTGGGGCTGCTTCTCTGAGGAAGGAAGTTTTACACGATGGTCGACTTTGTGTTATTTTTACCTCCTAATAAATGAAAACTGTATTTTCAGATTCTTCCAGCTGGAATGCTACTTCTTTGACTTTCAATCATGGAACTTCTCAAAGATCCGGGGATTCGAAATTTGGTGATAAACGGCCATTTGCCACACACTCAAGGAGCAAACCTCTGTCAGCATCCACAGAGTTTGGACAGATGACCGTAATAGACAAACGAAAGACTCAGATTGGAGGTGTGTTTTTCTTACGTACTTCTACGCAACATGAATTGCGTGAATCACAGCTACAAGATAACAGAGAAAGCAAAGAAGGAAATACAAAAACAGAGAGTTCAACCCTAGCCTACCTCTGTGTAGGTTGATCGTAGTTCTGAATTTCCCACAGTCATTTTGTAGCAAAATGTGCTTTATGTTTACTCTGTTTAGGCAAGTTACAGCCAAATAGAATACCTTTTAGCGAGACATTGGCATTCTTCCTCAATCACGGTAACATAAGGAAATAAGAAAGGGAATAAGGAGAAAGTATGATTCCATTTAGACTAGTATTTAGCGTACACTGGGGAGTATGTATGTATAACTATACACATATATAGGTACATACATACATACATATACGTGTATATGTGTATGTATGTATGTGTGTATATATATATATATATATATATATATGTATATATATATATATATATTTATATACACACAGATGTATAGCAGGGGAAGTAAAAGCGCTTCACGTATAAATTGCCCACCACTTGTATCATTAATATTCACCATACTATAGCCTTCAGGGGTTGCCCCAAAGAAGTATTTTTATATCACTTCAATCTGACGCTTTCAAAGTTCTGTGTTTTTCTGTTGTGTATTTACAATGTATTTGAATTTTTTCTTTAACAGTGGATGAGTGTTCTAAATGTGACCCTGCGAGCAGGTAGGATTTTATGGATTTCTAAAATTGCATGTTAACTAAGAGACTGCAGAGAGAAGCCAGTAAGCTTTAATGAGTGTTCTGCTCTGGATTAGGCCCTGTACTATGTGCCTAACACTGGTTCTCTCAGGTCGTCGGCACAGTAACTTTGCAAAGTAGCTGTGCTGTTCGGCCTAGTTTGTATTCATTACACGTGTGTGGTTCCGGGAGGTGGATTAATTGACCCCTGGTACCATAGTTACAAGTGGCTGACCCGTGATGTGACCTTCGGCCTGCTTGGCTTCCCAAGTCCCTTCTCTTGTCCCTCAGCCTGTACTGAGAAGTGCCTGGACGGGTCTGGATTCAAGGTTCAGGTGCAAGTCAGGTGGACTCAGAGAGTCCCGTTTAGTGACGTGTTAACACTGATTGAGAAGTGTCCTCCCAAGCCCAGTGAGCGCAAGCTCTTGTGTTAATGTACTCCACAATTGCAGCAGTCACGAGAACCTTGTTTTCACCATCAGTGTTTAAGGCAGATCTCAGTTCGCTGTGGCCACAGAACCACAGGTTGTGCATAAGCAAGACCTAATCAGGCAAGTGTTTTCAGGTATAATGCGATGTAGCCTTCTTGGGACGAATCGTTGTTCTGTAAGTGAAGAACATGTATGTATAGATCATGTTGTGTTACTGCAGCACAAATTGAGATGATATTTCCAATTGATTTCTCTACTTACTGATGTCTCAGCCTGTGTTTCTCTTCTGGCTAATACCTTTCCCTTGTTCTAGGAAGTTTTTTTCTTTTTTTCCAGAGTCTCTCTTCTTTCTTCGATGACTTTCCATGATTTTTTACCTTTTTCACTGCTTTTCTCAGGGTTTTTTGTTGCTGTTGTTCTGTTGTTGTTTTTCCACTTCTGCCAGCTAAGTGTTCTCCGTTTTTCTAGAGAGAATCGAAAGTCCATAGAATTCCAGGTGTTGAAGGAATGTTAGCAATTAATTAATTCAAAACACCCCCTAGTACTTCATGCTGCCATTAATGTTTTGGTCAAGTGGTTGATCTCATGAGGAGTTTGAACTCAAAGAGATTATGTGACTTACTTGAGTACAGTGAGTGATGAAATGAGATGAAGTGTAGGTTTCTAAGTCCAGTACGCTTCCTTCTTTATCATCCTTTGGGTGAGTGTTTTAATTATGGAAAGGAATGGAATTAGCAGCGGAATCCAAGTTTCAATAGGACCAACACTGGGTTGGAGTAGGAGTAAGGATTTTAGAATAGAGATCAGAGATCAGATAGGGGAAAAGAGATCAGAATAGTAGGGTATGACAAGATAAAGAGAAATTACAAGAAAGAAGGAAAGAGGATGTTGGTAGTTGTCTAAAAAAGCAGATTAAAGTAAGGGGTTCAAGGGCGTCCTGAACAGGTTGCTGCTTTTTTGTTTGTTGAATTGGAGGAACCAGCATTCTTTAAGATTTGTATGAAAACATATTAAACCTTTCAGCCTCTGGAAACATTCTCTTTATAGCAAGTAGGAATATGGTATCATCCACCAGCACCCGAAATTACAGAGCGGGTCCCCTCGAGTCCAAAGGCACTGCAGATTGCTGAACTCTATAGACCCATGGCCCACCGCAGGTGTTTCGTCACCTCCACCTCTTTTCCCGATGCACTGATGTCCTTCCCATGGATATGGAGGGTTGGGCAGAGGGAGGACTGATTGTGAAAACAGTAATGGAGTTGGGTAGGTGGTAACATGACTGTGTTGGGAGTGGATGACTGAGGCTCCACTTAGCTTATTTTCCAGGAACAGGGAAATGGACAACTCCTACTGTGGGTCATTTGAGCCCATCCTTGTTTCAGGAGTCTATGCCTTCTTAGGCTGAAGTTTTCAAGGTTGGAGATTGCCAGGAAGCTGTGAGGACAAGTGGTCTGGGAGTGGGGAGGCTAAGAACATACATATTTGTTCTTTGACTGTTGTACGTGTAACTTGCAAACATTTCACACATTTCAGGGAACTGATTGTAGTGTTTCAGGGTGAAAGGAATGAATGGCGCGATTTAATAACTGCTTTCTACGTTAAAGAAGCAAGACTGCCATTTTTCTCACACAGATTAATCTTTGAACCAGGGACAGACCATGGAGAAGGGTCAGTGTATCTTTCTAACTTGATTTAGCTCACTGCTTTTGTCCCAGTTCAGGTTCCATTTATGTCAGCTATTATTTGCGTTTTGAATTCAGCCTTCAGGACTTTTGGTGAAAACAACATACTCTCAGGTGTTGCCAACATATTGGCTGTCATTCTTTGTTATGGAAACTTAGAGTGTATCTTCATTAAATATTGCATGAGTTGGGAGTGGTGGAGGCAGAAATAGGTAGCTAAGAGCTTTTCTAGCATATCATCTAATTTTTAATTATATCAAGAGACTATATTTCAAATGCAGATAGCTGACCTTTTACTCCTTTTGTTGTTGTTGTTGCTTTTGTCAAGAAATGAATTCACTTGTTTTTGTTATCTTTACCCTAAAGTCTTTCCCGCGAAACTGGCAATAAAGATTCATGGCCTATATCAGAGGAATGGCTCTTCGATGTTAATACCAAGGTAAAAGGCTCCTGTGTGAAATTAACTGTTTTGCTCTGAATTTAGTTTTGTGTAGCAATGACTTGTAAAATTTAGTTGTGGTCTACCTATCATTGTTCTATGTTTGTCATGGAAAATTCCTCAGCATGAACCATTTTATAACATGTGACCATTTGATGCTGCATTGTTTTGTTGTTGTTTTTTTAACTTCAGTAAGTATCAAAGATGGGGGCTGAGAAAAAGAAGGGCTGGGAAATGTATAGTGATAGTAAAATTCGATAGGGAGTTTTCCCACCGTGACGGAGCTATGCAATTTGGGTAACGGTAAGGATTCTCAATGTGACTTTTACGTTATACCAGCATGACTTTTATCATACTCGTGCCTGAATGAAATCTTGAATGGATTCACGTACTCATTGTAATAGTCATGAACTCTTCCTGGTACCTTTCAGTTTTAAAACTAGATAGTATATGACATATGGTTTTATTTTATTACGCTTTGTATGTTGGTATGGTATACTTGTTAGGAGGGAGTGTTTTCTTCATTTCATTTTTTTTTCACTTACATTCCGTTGACAATCCGTATTATTTTATATTAGTTTCCGGTATACTAGGTTCATCATTTAGACTTAATAATTGTAGAATTTTTGAAAGTTTAGAATTCATGTTCTCTATCTCAAAACTCGTATAACAAAAGGATTCCACTATATTCTAAATCATTGCTTTGGGAATATATTTAAATATCTTCATCTAATTGAAGAGTACATGTTTTGCATAAAATAATAACCAATTTGAAAAACAGAGATCTTTTTTTTTCCAAGTTTTGTGTTTTAATGGCGTATTTGATTACATGGTATTTGATCCGTGGGCTCCTCGGCCCATATATGCAATAGTGACACAGATTTTCATTCAACTGATATTCTGACATACTCCATCGTCAAATCAACACTTGTTGAGTACCTATTCTGTAACAAGCACGATCTCATTTACTTCTCAGAATAGCCTTGGCAAAGAAGGGAATCCTCATCTTCAGAGATAAGGAAGTGGAGACCAAGTCAGTCTAGGTAGCATGTGTTGCAGTAGCCAGGGAGAACGTTGAGGGTTTGATCCAAAATGCACTTGGCTCCAAAGCTCATGATACTCTTGTCTGCTCCCTATAAAACGTGTCCGTGAGGTCCTATGCCCATTGTCCATGACGCATTGACCAAAGTAAAGAAAGGATCCGTGTCTGCAAAAGACAGGATGCTTTCTTTACTCTGGTCAAAAGCAGAGATTCTTAAAAATCGTGTAATAAAATATCAAGCTTCAGAAAGTTTTTAGTTTTGTTTTTTAAATGTAAAATGTTTCATTTCTGTTACAGTTGACATTCAATATGATGTCAGCCTCAGGTGTACAGCATAGTGGTTAGGCATTTATATAATGTGTAAACTGGTGCTCCGATTAGTGTGGAATCCCTGACACCATACTTAGTTATTACAATGTTATTTCCTGTATTCTGTGTGCTGTCCTTGACAGCTACATGACTGTTTTATGACTGCCAATGTGTACTTCTTAATCCTTTTACCTTTTCAAGTTGCTCCCCAACACTCTTCCCTCTGGGCAATGATCAGTTAATTCTCTGCATCTATGAGTTTGTTTCTTTTTTCTATGTTCATTTATGTTTTTATTTATTTTTACATATCACCGATAAGTGAAACCATGTGGTATTTGCGTTTCTCTGTCTAACTTATTTCACTTCGAATAATACCCTGTAGGTGCACGCACGTTGTCACAAATGGTAAGATTTTATTCTTTGTTACAGCCAAGTAGTATGTTGTTGTATATATGTAGCACTTCTTGTTTATCCAAGACGATGGATACTTCGGTTGCTTCTTTATCTGGAGTATTGTAAATAATGCGACAAGGACCATACAGATGCATACATGTTTTCAAAGGAGTGTTTTGGATTTCTGCGGAGAAAAACTCAGAAGTGGGATTGCTGTGCCACATGGTAGTTCTATTTTCAAATTCTTGAGGAACTTCCATATTGTTTTCCATTGTGGCTGGCCGGATTTGCGGTCATACCAACAGTGCACGGGGGTTCCCTTCACATCCTCACCAACACTTGTTGTTTGTTGATTTATTGATGATGGCGATTCAGACAGTTGTGAGGTGATAGCTGATTGTGTATTTAATTTGCATTGCTCTAATGATTAGTGCACTGAGCATGGTGTCGTATGTCTCTTGGCTATCTGTGTGAGCTCTTTGGAGAAAAGTCTATTCAGGTACTCTTCTGATTTTGTAATTGCATTGTTTGTCTTTCGGTGTTACGTTTTCTGAGTTCCTTATATGTTTTGGATATCAACCCTTTCTCTGATATATGATTGGCAAATATCTTCTCCCATTCGTCCGGTCGTGTTTTCATTTTGTTGATGGTTTCTATTGCTGTGCAAAACTGTTTCAGTTTGATGTCATATATATGGGTCTTGAAGTCCTATCCATTTAGCCACGTTAGGTCCTCACTGGAGCATGTAACGTATTTGTATTTAAAGTAATTGTTATACGTATGTAATTATTGTCATTTTATTATCCATATTTCTTCTCCTCCTCTTCGTCCTCATTCTCCTGTTTCTCCTCCTCCTCCTCTTTCTTTTCTTCCTTCTTCTCCTTCTTCTCTTTCTCTTCCTCCTCTTTCTCCTCCTCCTCCTCCTTCTCCTTCTTCTTCTTCTGTGTCTTGTTCTTTTTTCAAGTTGTCGTTTCACATTTCTTGTAATATTGGTTTGTTGGTGCTGAACGCCATCATCTTTTTCTCTGGCAAGTTTTTACCTCTCCATTGATTCTAAATGAGAGCCTTGCCAGATACAGTAATAGTAATCTTGGTTGTAGATTATAGCTTTTCATCACTTTCAATATTTCTTGCCAATCTCTTCTGACCTGCAGATTTTCTCTTGAGAGATCACCTGACAATCTTATGCGATCTCCATTGTACGTGACTAACTACTTTTGTCTTGATGGTTTTAATATTCTCTCCGTGTCCTACCCCTTTGGAATTTTAATTATGATATGTTTTGGTGTGGGCCTATTTGGGTTCATTTTGTTTGGAACTTTTGTGTTTCCTACGCTTGTGTGTCTATTTCCTTCTCCAGGTTAGGAAAGGTTTCCATCATTATGTATTCTGATAGGTTTTCTTTCTTTTTTTAATTTATTGCGGTGACAATTGTCAGTAAAATTACATGGATTTCAGGAGTACAATTCCGTATTACATCATGTATAAATCCCATTGTGTGTTCACCACCCAGAGTCAGTTCTCCTTCCATCAGCATATATTTGATCCCCCTTACCCTCTCCTCCCAACCCCCACCCCCTTACCCTCTGGTAACCACTAAACTATTGTCTGTGTCTATGAGTTTTTGTTTCTCATTTGTTTTTCTTGTTCTTTTGTTGTTTTTGGTTTATATACCACATATCAGTGAAATCATATGGTTCTCTGCTTTTTCTGTCAGACTTATTCGCTTAACATTATACTCTCAAGATCATCCATGTTGTCACAAATGTTCCTATATCATCTTTTCTTACCGCTGAATAGTATTCCATTGTGTATATATACCACAACTTCTTTATCCATTCATCTATTGAAGGACATTTTGGTTGTTTCCATGCCTTAGCCACCGTAAACAAAGCTGCAGTGAACACTGGGGCACACGTGTCTTTATGTATAAATGTTCTCAGATTTTTGGGGTAGATACCCAGGAGAGGGATTCCTGGGTCGTACGGTAATTCTATTCATAATTTTTTGAGGAACCTCCACAATGCCTTCCATAACGGCTGCACCAGTCTGCATTCCCACCAACAGTGTATGAGGGTTCCTTTTTCTCCACAGCCTCTCCAACATTTGTTAGTGTTTGACTTGCTGATGATAGCCATTCGGACTGAAAGAAATTGAAGAAGGCACAAGAAATGGAAAGACATTCCGTGCTCATGGATTGGAAGAATCAACATAGTTAAAATGGCCATATTACCCAAAGCAATATACAGATTTAATGCAATCCCCATCAAAATCCCAATGGCATTTTTAAAGAAATAGAACAAAAATATCATCAGATTTGTTTGGAACCACAAAAGACCCCGAATAGCCAAAGCAATCTTAAGAAAAAAGAACAATACTAGAGGTAAGACACGCCCTGACTTTAGCTTGTACTACAGGGCTACAATCATCAAAACAGCATGGTCTTGGCAGGAAAACAGACACAGAGACCAACGGAATAGACTTGAGAACGCAGAAATAAAACCACTTAAATGTGGACAGACAATTTTGACAAAGAAGCTAAAAACATCCAATAGAGGAAAGACAGCCTCTTCAATAAGTGGTGCTGGGAGAATTGGATAGCCACGTGCGAAAGAATGAAACTGCACTGCTATCTGTCACCATGTACCAAAATTAATTCAAAATGGATCAAAGACTTAAGCATAAGACCTGACACAATAAACTGCATAGAAAAAAACATAGGTACTAAACTTATGGACCTTGGGTTCAAAGAGCATTTTATGAATTTGACTCCAAAGGCAAGGGAAGTAAAAGCTAAAATAAACGAATGGCACTATATGAAACTTAAAAGCTTCTGCACAGCAAAAGAAACCATCGACAAAATAAAGAGGCAACCAACTGAATGGCAGAAGATTTCTGCAAACAGTGCCTCCGATAAGGGACTAATCTCCAAAATATTCAAAGAACTCATGAAACTCAACAACCACTAGGTTTTCAATTCGTGCTCTCTCTCCTTCTTCTCCTTTCGATAGCCTTACGAATGTTGTTACACTTGATATTGTCCCAGACATCCCTGAAAGTATTTTCTGTTTTATTTATTTTTTATTTATGTTCATTTTTTTTCTGTTCTGATTGGGTGTTTTCTGCTACCTTGTCTACCAAATCACTATTGGAACCTCTGCTTCACCAAATGTGCTGCTGATTCCATCTATAAATTATTCATTTAAATACTGTATTTTTCATTTCAGACTTTTTTTTTAAGGATTTCTATGTCTTTTTTATATTTGCTGTCTCTCTGTTGAAGTTTTACTTACTTTATGGATTCTTCCCCTAATTTCATCTCACATCCTTATAACTAGTGTTTTAAACTCTGTATCTGGTATGTGTCCATTTGGTTTACCTCTTTTTCTAGAGTTTTGTCCTGTTCTTTCATTAGGGAAATGTTTCTTTCTCCCTTGTTTGTTCACTGCCTCTCTGTGTGTGTTTCTATGTATTATGTAGATCTGCTAATTCTCCTCATCTTGGCAGCATTGGCTCATATAACAGGTGTCCTGTGTGTCGGGTGGTACAACCTCCCTGGTCACCGGAGCCAGGAGTTCCAGAAGCTCGTGTGGGTGGTGTGTGCCCTCCTGTTGTACTTGAGCCATATTGCTGTTGGCGCATCAGTGTGTGGAATGGACGCTCAGGACGACTGGCTGTGACTACAGTAGATGAGCTGATGTGTGTGGGCTGACGTCACAGAGTGGGATCGGCTGTAGCAGGGCTCCGGTGTCTGCTCAGTCCATGGCTTGGGCGTGCCATTTGTGGAGCTAATTGGGTGTCGTTCTGGTGTTGCTGAAGCTGATCACCAGGTGTGTTGGATTTGGGGCCTCTTGGGAGGGGCTGTGGGGCAGGCCCAGGTCAGCTGCTGCTTGTGCCCAACCCGGAGCACCCAGTGGAAGCCAGAAAGTGACCTACTTTTGGTAGCTGCCTTTGTGGGTTTGGAGGCCCCTGGGAAAGGCTATGCTGTGACGCAAGACAGGATGATACATAGGATACTAGAAAGAAACGGAGGTCCTCAATAGCATAAGTTGCGGCCTTATTGACTGTCTTAAAACAGAATTGTGATGATGCAACACCTCTGCTTACTGGGTGACTCCCCAGTATGTGAGGGTAAAATTCATATGCTAGCATGACACGTGCCTTCTTTGATTTGGTTCTGAAATGGCAGCGGTATCTCCATCCCATTCTCAGTGTTCCAGGCTTACCCCATCCCTTTGCGGCCCTCACTTGCAACATGTTGTTTCATCCTCAGGCTTTTGCTCCCTCTGCCCTTCTGGATTCCCCTTCATGCCTTCCCTCAGCACCTCGTATAACTGTCGAGATGCAGCCCTATCTTTGCCGCATCTGCTGAGCTCGCCTGGTACAACTGATTGTTGTCTCTTGTATGATCTAACTGTACTTTATTCACTTCAGGTGTACAAGTAGCGAGCGGTACTTTTCTGTTCTTATTTTTTCATGTATTATAATATCTCTACTCCTACTAGAATGTAGGACAAAATGTTTCATTTGTATTTCCAGCTTCCCCTGGGTCTGTGCCTATGATTTGTTGCCTACAGTAAAGTTTTCTTGTCCCACCGATGGATGGACTGAGTGAGTGAGTGAACGAGTAAATGAATATGATGTTTTCTGAAGTTGGGTTTTTCTTTCTTTTTGTTTTCTTTACTAGAAAGAAGCAACCAAGCCGGCAATTGGAAAAAGAGAAAATCGTGTGGCTATTATTGAAAGTGCTCCACAAGACCAAACAAGCAATGGTAATTTGACTTGTGTTGACAGTGCACACCAGGATAATATACGTGGTAATTTAGTGACTATCTATGAATTCTTTCTAGCTTAAGCTCTGCTATAAACAAATCTAACATGTGTCGACCCACATGTGATATTCACTTCTTTTAAGCATTCTTTCCTATCTTTTTTTGCAAAAGTATCCCCACTATTAACAACTGCTTCTTCTTGCAAACGCTTCCACCCCCTGAAATTCTTTTCTGCTATTACTTTTATGGAAATAAGCATGACTGAATGTGTATTTAAAATGCACAGTAATATACGTTCACATTAATGTACCTGTGACTCCATTTTATAGTTAAAAAGTCATCATTAGGATTAGGACAAGATGAAGATGAAGAATCACCTTGGGATTCTGAGGTACTGTCTTTCAGAATTATTATTATTATCAATGTTATTTACAAAATCACCATTCTGTGATGTTAAAACGAAAAGGGTGTGCTTTGACTTTACTTTCTCACCTCTGCATTTCCCCATACAAATCATTTTTTGATGGTTTATCCTATAATTAATAAACTAGCTATGTGGTTAATCTAATAAGACAGCGTAGTACAATTCTGCTAACTTGCAAGTTTCACTTTAGGAAGTCAGTGCAGAATAGTATAAAACACGTAGGCTTCCAAGTCTTAAGGAGTCAGTTTGGGATCTGAAGTGAAGTTTACCTAAAAGGTAAAGAATTATTCCAGCTCGACCTATACCCAAATGCATGACTCTGTGGTTTTTGTAGATGTGGAAATGTCCTAATGAGTTTCAGAAAGAAAGAGTTTGGATTGTAGGGTGTTTTTATAATTTGGAACTTGAGAAGATAATGCCTGGGACACCAAAGTATTATTATATTTGTATTGTCAAATAGATCTGCAAGGAACTTTTCTATGGTAGGAAAAACATGGTGAATACTACTGATATGTTGGATTACACTAACAACAATTTGGCTGAGCGCTGCTTTACTATGTAACAACTGTCTCGTTCAGTTAAAACAGCAGGCATTGAGTCACTTGATGGCAACTGTACTTGCAGTAATGGAAGTACAGTGTAATGATGAGCCAATGTGAGGTGACAGCTGTGGAAAGAGACAGGAGGAGTGTGATCTTCTGATATAGGCAACTGCTGCCTCCTGGCACAGACACTGCGTTTGACGATAAGAACACAGTAGAATCCTGCATGGGTCACTTGCTAGCTGTGGGGTCTTGGGGCAACTCCTTCTTAACCTGTCGGATGTCAGTGCCCTCATTTGTCATAATGGTACTAATGAGTACCTTTGAGGTATGTGGAATGCACAAATGTGGTAACAAATGTGAAAACACTTCGAAAACTGTAAAGGGTGCTATAGAATGTAAAACACAATGATCACAGTGAGATGCAGCGACTTATTAAATATCGGGGACACTTTTTGTAAACCTGTAGGACAATCAAATGGCAGTAGTGTCAAGAACAGAGTGGAAAAGTTAGAAGGGGCACGTGGATTTCTCACCTGGGGGATGTTAAGTTTCAGAGACTGTGATTGGCAATACCCTGTAGATGTGTAGTGTTTTGGTACTTGAGGCTTTGTTGGTGCGAGCTGAATGTTTTCACCTTGAGTAAATTTCTAGTTGGATACCAGCTGTGTGCTGGGCAGTTAGACACTGACTGGAGAAGTTCAGGGGACAGCTGTAGCTGTACAAGCAGAAAAACAAGTGAACGACAGTCCATTATAAGTCACTATATCTGCGTCATTTAAGCAGAATGGAGAATGCTGGGTTAAAGAATATTGTCGGGGGTCGGGCATGGTTGTAGTTGGAATAGGAGTGGGAGTGGAATATCAGTGGTCAGGAAAGATCTTTGTGAGCATGACAAAAACTGCCAAGTGAAGCATGAGAAGGAGCCAGTCGTGTGAAGATCTAGAAGCAAAACCTGCTGGACAGAGACTGCAATGGATCGCATCTGTCCATCATTGTATTCTAACGTCTTGGAATGGCCAGGAAGAGGAAGTGGGGTAACCATCATCAACCCATTTTTATACTTGTTGTTCTGTGTGGGAAAGAAGTAAAATGTGCATGGTAAGTGTCTGGTACATTTTAGATGATTATAATAAGTAAATGTTCTTATTTTTCCCTGATTACAAATTATTATACTTTTTTGAAAAGTTGCATAACTATATATACCATTTTTCCTATTATTTATTGACACATAATATAATGAAAAGTTTTTCTTATCTTTTTGCCACTTGGGTCAATGATTTTTTCTATCAAAATTTTGGTCAAATAACAGTTCGGTTTCTCCTAGCTCTTGTGGACCTAGATGAAGTACGTTCTAAAATGTTCTGTTTAGACTCAGCTGGACATACACCAAGGTTTCTTACCATGTCAAGCAAGTATCTTGTTTTAGCACTAAAAAACAAAGCTGTGATTAGAAATATGTAACGGTTATATCAAGTGCACTTATCAAAGTATTAGGTTGTTGCGAAAGTAATTGGGGTTTCAAAGGTAAAGAACAAATTGCAAAATTGCAATTACATTTGCACCAACCTAATATTTCCTTAGATACATATTTTTCAAAAAATGCTTTTCTTGGAGGTAAGAACTTTAACATTTTCATCCTGAATTATTAACTAGAGATGGTATGAAGTGTCCATGAGTTACTAATCATCTTGTTTCCTAACCCCTTCAGACCAGCATTGAAGTGGAAGATCCTGTTCCTGAGGAAGCTGTAGGAAAGTACGGTGCGCAACCCTGCAGACCAGGTGCACTTTGTAACACCAATTTAATTTTGGGAAGCAGTACGCGCGGACATTTGGCATGCGTGCAATCTTCTCTTCCTCATTCCTTTTTTTTGTTACAAATTTAATTGAAGGATTTGACATAAGTAACGTGATGTCATTGTTGCTATCGAAGTTTGAGAGAAAAGACATCGACAGGACTAAGAAAATGAGATTTTAAAAGTGTGACTTCACTAAAATGTTTCTCCTCTTGTTTCGATACCCCAAAAAGTCCCAGTTTGGAACCCCTGTGCTTATTAGGGGTTCTCAGGGGTTAATTATCACACTGGAAGATATTTCCAGGGTTTCCAAATGGTTATTTGAATTTTGACGTTTGCCCAGAGTAAGCCTCAGTCGCTACCATGTCAATTGCGTTTTAACTTTACTTCCTCTTAGTGTTGTAACACTGATGCTCTTAAGCCAACCAGATGTTCTGATGAGCAGACACTGGCTGTGCGTGTACATGAACTTATGGAGTCTTTGATGATTAAAAATGAGAGAAGTAATTAATAGTAATGAATATCTGGTAGACACAGTCTTTGAAAACAGTATTTCTGAATCTTTTGTGCCCCGGGATTCTTTTATGCTATTAAAACTTATTGAGAATTCCAAAGTATTTTCTTTTGTCGGTGGTCTCCATTGATAGTTACAATATTAGACTTAAAACCTGAAAATTTTAAAATACGAGCACACACAGGCATGCATTCCTTGAGCCATTAGAGCTACGAGCCAGTCACCATCAGACCTATGATGTTACCATCAGAGCTGTGATATCACGGCTGTGGAGAACTCTACTGTACACTTAGAAGAGAATGAGAGTGAAAATGGCCAATGACAGTCAGTGTTTCTGTGAAAATAGTTTTGACCTTTTCGGGCCCCTCGACTGACTGATCTTGGGACTTTAGGGATTCTCACAGGACATTGGAAACTACTGTTTTAAATGACATACGGGCTTCCTGGTTGTGAAGTGATAAAATAGTTTTAAAGCTTCTCTTCTACAGTTGTGGTTTTCTTTCACTTGTCTTTAAGATTTAAGGTGAGAATTTTGTTTAAAAAGCAAAAGGAAAATAAGTTTGCTATATATTCATTTTCTGTCTCATAGTTCACTGTACTCCTTGGAGCTAGTGTGGACCTAGTTTGATCGTATTTTTACTTGGAAACAACAAAGTCACCCAAGTCTGTCATTTGTCATATGAATTTCTGTTTATGGAAGGGTTAAAAAATGAATTCTGAAGATCTTGAAGCATTTAGAAAAGACTATTTTCTTATAATAAGTAGTTTCTAATTTGTAATAGTACCATGCTTTAAAAGCTTTTTTTCTAATCCCATGTTTGTCACACATATTTGAACTTAAGATAAGTGGTTAGACATGACTTTTGAGAACGACAAAAAAATTCACATCCGGCACCATGTTAACTATTAAGGAAAGCTTTAATTGGAAACACATTACATAATAGAAATTGCTGAGTGACAATAATGAATTAAACTTACCTATGAGAATGGCAATATAGGACACTTAAAATAAAATGTGCTCGGAAGGAGTAGTGTGTTCGGGGAAAAGGAGGACGTGGGACCGCTTCTCTGAAAAAGGAAGTTTTTCAAGATGGTCAACTTTGTGTTATTTTTACCTCCTAATAAATGAAAACTTTATTTTCAGCTTCTTCCAAATGGAATGCTACTTCTTTGACTTTCGATCATGGAACTTCTCAAAGATCCGGGGATTGGAAAGTTGGTGATAAAAGGCCGTTTGCATCACACTCAATGAGCAAACCTCTGTCAGCATCCACAGAGTTTGGACAGATGACCGTAATAGACAAACGAAAGAGTCAGATTGTAGGTGTGTTTCTGTTAGGTAATCATAGGCTCCATGACTTGTGTGAATCACCGCTGCCAGAAAACAGAGAAAGCAAAGAAGGAACTAAAGATACAGAAAGTGTTCAACCCCAGCCCACCTCTATGTAGCCCCATCATAGTTCTGACTTTCCAACAGTCATTTTGTGGCAAAATCTACTTGACGTTTACTCTGTTTATGCAACTTACAACCAAACAGAATGACTTTTAGCAAGACATTGGCATTCTTCCTGAAGCACAGTAACATACGGAAATAAGAAAGACAATGAGGTGAAAGGGTGATTTCCTTTAGACTAGTATTTAGCGTACACTGGGGAGTGGGCAGCAGGATTATATGTACCACATTGGGACCAGATGGGAAAACTTCAGAAAGATCTAAAGGTTGCCTAGTGAAACAAAACAGTTTTTTAGCTTTAGTTTTATAGCTCGGCATTCACAAGTATTGGTTATAACTTTATTCGATGTAACTGAAAAAGCACCTTTGAAACCAACAACCAAATATTTCTTGGATTTTCTATGGCATTATATAGTTTAGAATTGACTTTTGCAGCAGTATTGGGATTCATTGAGAATTTAGTGCATAGCACTTCCTTCTCAGCTGTGTCCGCAGTCTGTCTCCTCTTCTCTCCCTTCTTCCTTAAACCCCAGTGCTGAATCCTCAATGGTGAAAAGAAATTTTCAGAATAGTAGAGGAAAACATTTCAGATATAAGGACGGGTGTACACAGATA
The DNA here is from genome assembly GCF_057876585.1 of Rhinolophus sinicus. NCBI lineage: Eukaryota > Metazoa > Chordata > Mammalia > Chiroptera > Rhinolophidae > Rhinolophus > Rhinolophus sinicus. The sequence continues at coordinate 114,911,103 of NC_142501.1, read as the reverse complement.
CATGCATCAGAAGTAACAGTCATTGTGGAAACAATGAATGACGTTGCAGTTGAATCTTAGGGTGTTGTTCAAAAGGTACAATTACGAGGTAGAGAACAGAGTATATAGTGCGATTCGATATGTTTGTCCTGTATTTCTAAATTGCGTTTTGTTTCTGATTGTTTTTCCATCGATGTTCAATGAATGAATTGGTGGATTCATTTTTGACACGTTTGTATGCCTTTTACTTTGTGCCATATTACCCAAATGGTTTGTTGAAGTGTGAGCTAATTAGAAGTATTTCTTAAGTAAAGTAAAGTATTCAGGAAAAGATTACGCTTAATTTGAACTCTCAATTGATAAGATGTTATTTTCTGTATCTATAAAGATGATAGCTTTTATCTGACTGTTCTAAGTAGTTCGTTTTAACTCATATGTAGACTTGTCAGCAGGACAACACCTAGGAATGACATCGGAGGAAGGGCAAGCGAGGCTTGATGGAAATGAAAAGAACTACACACGTGTATGTAAAATTTAAGCTTAAATTTCTAGTATAATATGGTTTTCTGTGCTTTAATAATATAATAGAGTCCAATTGAAATTACCTTTCAAGCTAGCCTTTTAGAGTCACACGGTCATAATTGAATGATATGTATAACATTTGAACTAGTTAGAAAACTTAAAATATTGTTAGCATCTATACATATTCACAGCTCAACTTTATCCTTGAATTGAGGCAAAAAATAATAATAATAAAGTCCTGAATATTGTTTGCTCCTTTAATTTTTATAACTCCCTTACATAACAAAGAAAGTAACATCAAATATTGAATCACGTGATGAGACAGTTGAAATTATGAACCATGTGAAAATGATGGCCACTGATTCGGGCTCACGTGAAAGGAGTCAGTGGTTCAAAATGTGCAGTTCCCTATGGCTTGTCACTAAGGCCAAGGTTAGAGATGGATTCTTCCTTGTGACCTCTGTGTAATGGACGTCTGAGTCTACATTCAGAGAGAGAATGGGGTCATGCAATCAACTCAACTGACTTTTAAGAGAATCACGCTTTCCAGGATGGGACCTTTGGTTATTAGGGCACAAACAATAACTTTCTAATTCCTTTCATTTCAGTGTAGGAAATCAGTAAATGTGACTTAATTTTTGATCTGCTCTTATTAGTGGGTGTTGAATAAGTTAGAATTGGATGCAACAGATAACTATGTCAATGTATAACACTATCATAGTGTATAATTTGTATTAATATGTAGGAATTTACTTCTCTTACTGATTGATGTTAATGATGTGGGCTCCTAATTAAAGTTTGCCTATTCTCCCGTTATTAATCTTTAAAAGATATTCTTAAATTCACTATAGGGGCTCACTATTTAAGATGTGGTGTGGTGAACTATTTTAAGTGAGGAAGCCTCTGTGCCATTAAAAATCATTTACTATTTCATTTTTGGGGTGGGTTTAACATATAAGCGATTGTTTAGTGCAAACGGTGACAAAATTAGTTTTGCGGGTTCATGTTTTTCTTCTAATTTAGACTAAGGCAACTTATTTTTCACTTTCTACTTACAGTCCAATAATTTAGGAATAAGTAAACGTAGATTAAGATTTTTAACAGTTAAATTTTAGTTACATTCTAATTTTTCTTTGTTCATATTCGATTCTCTAGGTTGTACAAAAGGAAAACGACACGCAGAGGCCACTTTCTCAAGAACAGGACAACAGAATATTAGAAGATGCAATTCTGACCAATTGCCTTCAACAACAAAAGGAGACAAAAATAAATCTTAAGAAAATGAATTCTGAGGTATTTTGTTTAGTTATTTTCAAATATGTGTGTGCGTATTTGTGTATGGACATATTTTGAAAACCAATGTTGTACCTATGGGAATTCTAGAGGATGTTAAAGGTGTGTGTGTGTGTGTGTGTGTGTGTGTATTTTAGGGGAAGTGAGATTTTCCGTCCATTGCAATAAATGATATTCTTGACTGAAATCCATTTATGTCCAACAATCAAGTAGTGACGTTCCCAATGTCTCATCTATAGGGGAGGCTTTCAATACTTTTTACATGGATCAATGAGCTTTTTACAATCTCAACTCTATTGCTACTGAGAACAGAAGTTTCAGTTTGAGGCAGGGATTTCATCCCCTTGCTGTGTTAGCAGAGAGGTTAGTTTTCACTTCCACTGATTGTAAGGAGTAGAAGCATAGCCAGGTCAGAGACCGTCTTTTAGATCTCCTTGTCCTGCTTTTGAGAAAAGGAACAATTTGCTCCCAGTAGAGTCCTACTTCAGTACTAGGAACTTTTGAAGATATTGGATGCCACGATACATACTTAGTGATAATTTAGCGGTGAGTATTTTATTCAAAGAAGTCAGTGTATTTTCCCCTATTTCACATTTATTTCTCCTTTCAACATCATGAAAGGGAAATAACAGTTATTGCAGCAGCAAATAATCTCACTATTTTCTAAGAAGAGCTCTATAATTTTTAGCTTATTTTCCCTGAGTATTTTGAAATCTAAGGCGTCTTTTGAATTTATATGTTTACACTAGAAGAGCAGCAAGCATACTATTGTAGAGTCCAAAGTCCTGGGGAAAATCCTGACCTTGCTCCTCTTTTTAATCATTCTGTTTGAGATTGTGATAACGAAATGAGTTCATTGATGTATAAAGAAGTGCTTAGCGCAATGCCTAGATTTATCAGTGATTAGTAGATTTAATCTCATAGGTGACTCTGAAAATATTAGAAAAGTAAAATATATTTTGAGTATTCTTGGAAAAAAAATTCTAGGAAATGTAATCAGTCCAAATATATGCAGAGTGAATACTCTCACTGTGGGATAGGTTTATATTCAGACGGTAACCTCTATTTTAAAATGTAGTCAAACTTCTTACTCTTTTATTTCATGCCTTCTGGGTTTGCTGCCTTTCCAGTTCTGAGACTCTTAAAATTCTCTTATGATTTTAAAATTCTCTTTTTCACTTTCATGGATTCAGCATCTTACATTAAATTTTTTTTAACTTTGGGGAATTTATGCTTGTATAAAGTTGGAGGTTTGCATTCAATGTTGTGTTTTTCCAATGGGATATCCACTTATTGCAACCTTTTCATTATATAAACATTTAGGTTCTTCTTTAATTTCAGACGATATCATGATATGCCGTTTCATTGAGTGCTAGCTACAAGTCTCCTTTGTTTTACTTAGGTTTCTGAGAGTTACGAAAAAGAAAAAGACCTGTTGCGTGAGAATCAGATGTTGCGGGATGAAATCGCCATACTAAGACTGCAACTGGACACACTGAAACCTCAGAATCAGGAAATGGAAAAAAAATACTTTGAGGACACTGCAAATGTAAAACAAAAGGATGACCGTCTTCAAAAGACGATAAAACTGAATGACAAAACACTAACAAAAACAATATTTGAATATAACAGACAGCTTAATGTTCCAACAGCCGAGAATACAATGCTGAACTCTCAACTGGAGAATGAAAGTCGAAGCAAAGAAAGATTGAAAATAGAAGCGGAATCCGACCTTTATATGCTGGCTAGTGCTTCTCTCCATTATTATGAGCTTTATAAGCAATTAATAAGATACCTACGAAATGCTTTCCAGGGATTAAGAGATGAATGCTTGCATTTCATGGACAAAATCAGGTTTGCTAGGTGTAACCTAAAAGAAAACACTGAGATTCTTTTTCAGCAACTTTCTAAAGCTCAAAGTAAATCCAATAGCTTAGACACTGAGCTCCCTCACACTAGATATGCTGTCAGAGAAAGGACATTGGTTTTTGAACCTGTACTGAAAGACCCAAACCAAACTCAGTGTCAAGAGGAAAAAATTGAACACGTGCATCAAAGGAAACAAGGAAAAGTGAGCACATATACTGGAGAGCCGGACTCCCCAAAGGAGAAAGGTTCTGACCTGCAAAGTGGAAAGATGCTTCTTCCACGGCAACTGGGTGATGCGTTCAACAAAAGTGACAATAAGGAAAACTCAGGAATGAATATTCAAGAGCAGCTTCAGCAGCTCAAAAAAGCGCTTCAAGCTGTATTTGAAAAACAAGATCGTATGTTGAAAGAGCGTCAGGATTTTGTCAACAAATTGAATCACTTGAATGGAAGAATGTGCCAGTATAAAAAGGATAAATCAGAAAGAGAAGTAAGTATCCAGAAAGATAGTTTTCAAATTTCCTGAAAGAAAATTAAATGTTCAAATATTTAATGATGGCTGAATGTTGCAAACTAGCTGAATATTAAAAATACATAGATTACAAATGTATTTGCTCTAACAGCTTAAAAGCATACATTGTATCCAGCCAATAAAACTTAGACCTGTGAGGTGCTTTCCTGTGAGTAAAGGCATTGTGTTGACTATGAAATTTTAAGGTATAAATTATTAATAGATACACATTGATATGAATGATTTAGTCTTAGACCGCTTCACTAATAATTTTCATCTTTGTGTTACCACATTGCAGTACCATTATGAAGCAGATAAATGGAAATGCTCCTATGCAAACAGAGTTTTTAGAGATAAGGGTTCAATTAAGTGGATTACCTAGACAGTTAATTCTAGATTTCCCCCATGAACTGAAGTGTAGATGCTGTCCCTTTCCCTCAGTAGTTTCTTCCACATTTCAGTTGGTATAATTTTGTTTTTATTCATGTCAATTTGATATAAATTGGAACTATTTCAGTCTCAAATAATGTATTCTTATGAACTGTGACCTCTTTAAAGGCAGCTAATTTTTCATTAAATCATAATTTGGGACAAATGTGAGGAGTTCTATCAAAACTCTACTTGATTTAATCTTCCCACTGCTATGAATAATAGTCTCTGAATATTTTTACAAATTCATATTTCTCATCGCAAGGCCCATTTACTATCATTTGGACATAAGTTTGTCCATTTCAAAGAGAATTGCAGCGGTCTCTGATTTATTAATTTGGCATTGGGTCTCCATTTTCAGACGAGTGAGGGGTGGCAGGATTCATGTGTAGCAGGAAGGGAGGTCCAGGCCGTGTTACCTGGGGCCCTGAAGACCAGTGGAATGAGTCGCTTTTCTTCTAAGATACAGGAATCTGTTGGAAGGTTGTGAGCAGTGGACTGCATACGTGAGGACCTGTGAAGTCAATTTAAACCTGTGATAAAAAAGGGGGAAAACATTCCACAATGTAGAATTGACTACCACTAGTCCCACCGACATACCTAGCTCCCCTTGAGATGTCAGGAGATTGTTAAGCTTTGCAGCTTCATCAGGGGAAGTGGAGAGTGGGGCTGAATCTGTTGTTCAAGTAACCTACGTAATAGTGAGTGGGCAGCAGGATCACACCTTCTGTGTCTTACCCAGATTCAGTAAACAGAATTTGTCCAAAAGAAGAAAAGAAGGTGAACTGATGCGTGGGGTGATCTTTTTCAAGCTATGTATTGTATTAATATGTTAGAGTTAGCGAATTTTAACGTAATTTAATAGATGGGATTATAAAATCACTAACAGAATCATCTTCCTAGGTGGTTGGGAGACAACTTCAACGAGAGCTACCGGACACCATAAAAAAACTGCCTAAGTCAGAGGCTTCACTGCAGGTTAGATCACATCAGCATATGAATTCAGAAGCTGAGAGGCAGGATTTCAAGACATTAGAGCAACTCCCAAGTCAGGTATGTGTGAAATGTAACCTGTCAACAGTTCATGGATAGTTGATTAATATAAAGTGTTTTAGGATGCTGATTTTCAAGGCAGCTCTCTTTTGTGTTTTCCTTGTACTTAATTTATTATAATTTTATTATCTTTATAATGCACTTCTTCCTTAAATTCTGGCTTCCATCCTGCTATTTGCATTGTATGTGTTTGTAGTCTATACCCTTGGTAACGTTGAGAAATAGGCAGAGTTCCTCATAGAAATCGAGAGACTTTTTTCCTACTAAACAATCTTTTGTAGTGATAGCTCCATGACCACGATGAGCAGCCATTTAAGATCAGAAGATAATGTTTACTAGCACAATTCAGACATTTGTCTTATTTCTTATCATCGCTTTTGTGAACGGTTACAGCATTGGCATATGTTTCATGGACTTCAGTCTGACTTGTACAGAAAGTTCATTATACAAACCAGTTGAAGTAGGCATTTCCTTCATTTTGTTTTCATTTTAGAAATATTTTAAAAGTATAGAAATATGTAGATCATTATATTATGCACACCCACAATAGAGAATTAAGAAAATAATCTAGATTTACTATTGTTTTTTTCCTTTTTAATCTTCATTGGGATGCAATTCCCATATCATATTTCAGCCATTTAAAATATACAATTCAATGTCTCTTGTTACATTCAGAGAATTGTGGAACTATCACCACAATTATAGAACATTTCCATGACCCCCAAAAGAAACCCCACATCACTTAGCTGTCACCCGTCTTCCTGTCTCTCCCAGCCTCAGGCAACCACCAATCTACTTTCTGTCTCTATAGATTTGCCTATTTTGGATGTTTCATGTAAATGGAATCACAAGATACGAGGTCCTTTGTGACTGGCTTCTTTCACGTAACATCTCATTTCCAGGGTTCAACCGTGTTGTGGCACATATCAATTGTTAGCTATTTCTTCCTATTGCCCAACATTACTTCACTTTGTGGACAAAATACCCATTCATCAGTTGATGGGACTTTGTGTTGTTTCCACTTTTTGACTGTTAATAATTCTGCTATGAACACGAGTTTACAAGCTATGGGGAAGCCAATGTTTTGATTTCCCTGCCCCCGGATTTCTCGCTCCCAGTCTCACCTCTCCGTGAAGCTTTCTCTGACTGTTCCAATTCTCATTGAACTCATGTTCCTCAGAACTTGTCAGATAGTCTGTGCAGAGCAATCAAGCCCAAAATTTGACATAGTTTTAATTTTTCATGAAAGAGAATTCTGTCTTTCTAAGTATAAGTTTGTCTAAGGGGAAATAGTATTTGATATGATGGCACCTATCCTTGCATAAATTGAAAATGTTTTCTTTAACAGTTGTTAGGATAAAATTAAATATTTTATACCAAACCAATACTTCCCCTTGGAGACATTGATATAATTAAACTTGTATTCTGAAAGTATTTCTCACAATTATGTATAAAATTGAAAGCACAAATCTAATAGAAAATTGTTCAATGAAATGGTCGTTTTCCCCCCTCCATGAAAATAAAAAAAATAAAATAACAGGGAACCAGCCCTTCCTCTCTGCAGCCAGACAGGGTGTACAGATTGATAGCACGTTCTTACTGTACAGTTCTGAGGATGCCTTTTCTGATCTGCCAGAGCATGGTGCTTTCATCTACTCTTCTGAGTGCTTGCTAACACATCCCAACCTAATCAGTTGCTGGGAATGAATTGATTTGGGAAGTTGGGTTTGGCACTAGAGTCCGTTATTTCCATGTCAGTGGCTTTACCCTGCCTCTCATGGTCATGTAAATTGTATGCTCAATCCAGGAGGTGGTATTTGCATTGCAGTCCTTACTCATTACCCACTGAGTGGTACAGAGACATAGTAACGTATAAATTATTACAAGCAGAGAAAATGTACTGTTGGCTAGTGGAATTGGTAAAAGGATTTTAGTACTGGGGTTCTATTCTGGGCTTAATGCTCCCCATTTGCTGACATTGCCAATAGTTTGATGAATGATTTCACTGTAACTGGTGTAACAGACCACTTCCATTGGCATCCCATCTGTGTAAAATATCAAATTGTATTAGAACTTAAAATACAGCAACACTAATAATGCTAACTGCAAACCCTTTGATTTTACTGTGTGCCGTGTCCTTTTCTATTACATATGTTCCCTAATTTAATCTTCCCCATATCCCAGTGAGGTAGATGCCACTATTGTCTCATTTTATACATGAAGAAACTGAGATCCAAAAAATTTAAGTATTTTGCTCAAGGTCACCCAGCTAATAACTGATGGACTTGGGATAAAAGCCCAGGCATTTTGCTCTTGTTTAATTACTGCCCCTCAAACTATTCCATGAACTGTCTGACTGCCCCCAAGAGTAGCCTGTTAGCTTTCAAACTCTCTGGAATAGGCTGGTAATTCACGTACGTGAATATTTAAAATTAGAGTTGATGGGATGCTTGGAATACAGTATGTGTGACTTCTCAGGTCATTTGTACTACAAGGTATGATAATTAAGTGTGAGAACTCATTCTAGAAAAAGTGCTACATACCTCCTTGCTGAATATGACTACAGTCACAAAGCTCCCTTTGGGAAGCTATGCACCGTTGCCACCACCTAGTTCACAGTTCAAAGCAATTTGGGAACTCTTTTTCTGGAATGGCCATCATTGCTGTCATCATATTACCCTTGATGTCCTGAATGTCATCAAATAGTCTTCCTTTCCATATTTTCTTTATCTTTGGGTAATGACATATTTAGTCATTGGGCCCAGATCAGGTGAGTAGGGAGGGTGTTGTAATACAGTTATTTGTTTACAGGCTAAAATCTCCCTCACGGACAGCGCCATGTGAGCTGGTGCATTGTCGTGATACAAGAGCAATGAGTCGTTGGCTAAAAGTTCAGGCCGTCTTAACTTTTTCACACAACCGTTTCAGCACTTCCAAAGAGTAAACTTGGTTAACTGTTTGTCCAGTTGGTAGAAATTCATAATGAACAATCCCTCACACATATAAAAAAAAAGGGGGAGCAACATCATGCAACAAGTTTGCGAACTTAATTGTCAGATGTCATAGATCATCAGTACTTCAACATCACTTTTTCTTTATTTTAGCAGCAAGAAGCAAGTGCCCGACATGCAGAGGATGCGCAATGTACCAAGAAGATCCAAGATCATGTGCAAAGGTATAATTTAAAGCAGCACAGAAAGTACCTTGAGTATTTATAAAGCAGACGTGTAGTGTATTATGACAATTAGATCAGTTATAACAATAAACACATGAGTGTGAAGCTGGGTCAAAATGTCAGCTTTGAGCTACCTTGAAAAGAGTAATTTGTGTACATTATCTCTACTTTTGCACATTATCCACAATTCACAACTAGAAAAATGGCACAATTGCCAAATCATGCGCTTTTGAATTTGTAAGATTTTATGTAGTTGCACCTTCAGATATTTGTTCAGAGATTATGTGGTATGCTTTAAAGTCAATGTGTGAGAATAATTATGTCAAAATATTCACTTTAGGCTTGAAACTCAAAATGCTGTCATAAAAACGATAAATAAAAAGCTAGAGGGCATAATCGAACACCTTCGCAGGAACCTGTCAGGTACAAGCTTGGTAAGTTAGTCTCTTCATTTCTGTCATACTGCAAAGGAATTTTTATGTCTGTCATAGTAGCATATAATACTATTTTAGACAATAAGAACAGTCTCGTTAATAAAAGTACCGTATCCATGTTGATACTACTTGCTGGGAGTAATGTAATTCCTCTCCACAGAGAAAGAAATCTCAGTTCATAAAATTAATGATTTTTGTGGTAAGAATTTTATAAAAAAAGATTGCGATAGTCTAAAGGCAATATTTGATGTATACCACGTTTCATTTATCGTTTCGTTTGTCCAACATTTGGGTTTTTCCAACTTTTGGTTGTTGCTAATTATGCTGTCACAAACATCGGACTACAAATATCTGTTTGAGTCCAGGCATTTGAGTAAGGATTTGATCCAGAATTCTGAATTTCCCTTGAAATGTAAACCCTTTAGTGAGATTTGGAGAACAAATTACTTTTAATGTTCTAATTTGTTTTCTTCATCATTAAAGAATACTGGGTCATTGTGCAAATGTTTCCTGAAAAGAATATACTTTTCTCTTTGTTGGATTTTGAAAAAGAAAACAGATGCAAGTGTAAAAGTAGAAATGAACGTCCAATCAAGGCCTTACATAGTAACATAGTGCTCCTAGCTTTGCAAGTTTAGAAACTAATCTTTTTCCATTCACTTGAGTTAATCATACTCTTTTAAAGATTTAACAGTTCGATGTCAGAAAAGATTGATGTGTCATCCAGGATGACAATTTCCCGATGGACAGGGAAAACTGTATCACTATTTCCTAAGCAGAACAACATTCCCCTGACATCCTCCTGTCCTCTGGAGGAGAGGCTCCCTAGGATTTCCCATCCTAAGATCGCATTGTGACCCCTGTGGTGGACCAATGACGTAGATGTACCTTCCAGCTGGTGTATTTCAGTCACAGTAGCCAGGTCTAAGCAATTTCATTAGACAGACATGCCCATCAAGGGAAACAGAAGATTGTGCTGATGGTCCTTTTTGTGGCCAAAGAAACTTTGAAAAAAATTTTTGTCTAGACTTCTTGTCAATTAAGTCACATTACGTTAGCATACTTTTCATATGAGTGACATGATAATGTGTTGAAAAGGAGTCTTACGTGAATGTTAGTTCCAGGAGTTGTCACATGGCAGTTTTATAAAGAAATCTATTAAGGTATCAAAAATTGAAAAATTGGGGATTTGTGGTCTAGATAGCAGAGTAGGTAAATGCCATGCTTGCCTCCTCTCATGACCACATCAAAATTACAACTAAACTACAGAACAATCATCACTGAGCATCACCTGAAGTCTAGTTCAACCAAAGTCGTCCTACCACTAAGGACATACAGAAGAAGTCACCTCGAAACTGGTAGGAGGGGCAGAAAAACAGAACAAGCTGATGCCAGACCCCTGTTTGACTGTTAAAAATCGGGAGGGATATCATGGATGCGGTGGTCCACCTGGAGGTGCAAGTGGTCCCAGCTCCACACCAGGCATCCTAGCCCAGGATTCCAGTGCTGGAGAGAGATGTCCCCATAACTTCTGGGTGTGGAAACCAGTGGCTGGGTGAGATGAAGGATGGCTAGAGTCCCAGTCAATTCTCTTAAAGGACTTGGGAATGGGATTACTAACTGAGGGACTCACTTGCTCTGAGCTCCAACTCTGGGCAGTAGCTCAAAAGATGTCAGGGACATAAGGAAAGGAAATACGTTTTCTGGCTTTAGGTTGACGGCTGGAGGGGAGCTTTCTCCCACACAGAGGTGCTTGTAGAATCCATTCTTTCTGAACTGATCCATCACCCGTTGCGGTGTGAGACATGGGAGCCGCCATCTCTTGAGTCTACATCAACGTGGCTAACAATGTCCATCCCACCCTGGTGAATCCCTGAGAACCTGCCCCACCTAACTAGGGAGCAAACCCAAGCTGCTTCCAGTGGTGTTTCCAAAAAAAAAAAAAAACATCCTGTCTTGGCTCGTGCTGCAGACTTTCCTAAAACCTCTCAAATTTTCACAAAACCCAAACAAGCAGTGTGTGGCTTCAGCTGACCTTTACCTCTTGCTGTGCAGACCCAAGATGGCACTAGTGGAAGCTGGCTGTGGTTCACAACTGGAACTCTTCAGGCACCTCCAAAGCCGGTGCGGGTGGCAGCCATCTGCATCCTGCTTTGTGGTCAAGCTAGGTAGCCCTGGGCAGGACACAGGCTGCAGCTGAACTAGGCCTGTGGCCGGGCCGCTTCCAGGAGTCCCTAGGGTTGACATACTTGGAGGCCATCTTTGGACAGAGCGGGAGCATCACCGGGGTGCCTGCCAGGAAGATACAACCAAAGTGTATACAGGGTAGACACCAGTGCCATGCTACAGCGAATCCTGCTCTATAGGGGCAGCCCCTGCAAAAACAGCTCCTCCACTGTAGTCATGGTCAGTCCTCAACCAAACAGTCTGACAATCAATACCTCCCATTGACATGCAAACAGCAACCAAGGCTGCACTACAACGTGAGAGTACAGACAACCCACACAAAGGACACTGCTATAGCACCCGGGTCTAGTTAACAGCTAGTACGTGCCACTGGGCCCCACAGGACACCTACTACGTGAGGACACTCCAATAGGTCTGGGAGACACAGCAGCCCTACCAAATACATAGAAACAAACACTGGGAGGAAGCCAAAATGGGGAGTCAAAGAAACGTATGCCAAATAAAAGAACAGAGCAAACCTCCAGAAAAATACTGAGCAAGATAGAGAAGAGCAATCTAGCAGATGCAGAGTTCCAAACACTGGTTGTTAGGATGCTCAGTGACCTCAAGGAGAACTTCAACTAACAGATAGGAAACACAAAAATGAAGATAGAAAACAAAAAAAATTGAACCAGTCATAAGTGAAGAATAAAATAACTGAAAAAGCGAATGTCTTCAAGGGCATGAAAACTGATTAGATGAAGCAGAGAATCGCATGAGCGATTTAGAAGCTATGGTAGCAGAGACTACCCAATGAGACCAGCAAAAAGAATCCAAACTATGAGGATAGCTTAAGGGAACTCTGAGAATGTCAAGCATAACAACAGTCTCATCATACGGGTAGTACGAGAAGAAGAAAGAAATGAAGGGGTTCAAAATGTACTTGAAGAAATAATGTCTGAAAACTTCCCTAACTTGGTGAAGGAAATGGACATATAAGCCCAGAAATCACAGAGTTTCAAAGAAGATGAGCCCAAACAGGCCCATACCAAGATACGTCAAAATTAAAATGCCAAAGTTTAGATGCAAATAAAGACTTTTGAAAACAGCAAGAAAAAGGCTCTTAGTAATCTGTAAAGGAGCACCCATAAGAGTAGCAGCTGATTTCTCAAGAGCAACTTCGTGGGCCTGAAGGGATTGGCAGAAATATTCAAAGTGATGAAGACATGCCTACAGCTAAGATTTGTCTACCCAGCAAAGCTATAATTAAGTGTCATAGGACAGATAAAGAGCTTTCTGGAGGAAAAAACAAAACAAAACAAAAACTAAAGGAGTTCATCAGTACCAAACCAGTATTATAAGGAACATTAGAGGGACTTCTTTAAAAGGAACAAAAAAGGAAAAACAAAAATATCAATCATAAAATAGCAGTAACTATGTATCTACGCACAATTATTTTACGTGTAAATGGATTAAATGCTCCAGTCAAAACGCAAGGTGGCTGAAAGATAAGAAAATAAGATCCTTACATATGTTCCCTACGATAGACTGGCTTCAGATCAAAAGACACAGAGACTGAAAATAAAGGGATGGAAAAAGATATTTCACGAAAACAACATGAAATTTAAAAAGCTGTGGGACTAATGCTTATATCACACAATATAGACTTTTAAACAAAGGCTATCACAAGAGTCAAAGAATGACCCAGATATCCCACTTCAGAGTATTTATCCAAAGAAACCGAAAAATGCTAATTCGAGGCGATGTGTACATCAGTATGTTCACTGCAGGATTCCTTACAATGGCCAAGATGTGCATGCGGCCTATCAATGGATGAATGGATGAAGAAGAGATGATACATACATGCAATGGAATATTGCTTGGCCATGGAAGGAAATGGGTTCTGGTCATCTGTGGCGGTATGGATGGACCTGGAGGGTGTTGTGCTGAGTGGAGTGTGTCAAATTGAGAAATACAGATGCAATGTGATTTTGCTTATCAGTGGAATTTAAGAACAGAACAAACAGAAAAAAACCTCATACATACAAAGAATAGTTTGTTGGTTGCCAGCTGGAAGGGGGTTCGTGAAGTGGGTTAAAAGGGGAGAGATTAAAAAGTACAAATTGGTTGTTACAAACTAGTCATGGAGATCCAGGATATAGTATAAGGAATATATCAATAATATTGTAATAGCAACGCATGGCATCAGATGAGTACTCGATAATTTAGGGTGATAGATGGGAGAGGAGTTAGGAGCAGGGTGCTAAAGGTGAAGGTAGTAAGAAGTACAAATTGGTAGTTCCTAAATAGTCATTGGGATGTAATGTAAAGCATAGGGAATATAGTTAATACTATCACAATAACTCCGTACAGTGCCAGGTGGGTGCTGCACGAGTCAGGGGGATCACTTTCTTAAATTATATAAATTCTAACCACTGTGCAGTACACATGAAATTAATGTAAAATAATACTGAATGTCAAAAAATCGAAAAATTTGTTGTAAGCATACCTAAAACTGATTAAGCTTATACTGTTAAGTCCTGGAATCGCCCCCCCTCAGACAGACAGAGGACACGATAATGCAAGTTACACAGCGAGGTTTATTTCCAGCTAGCTGGGGTCCCCGTCTCTGCCCGACGCAGCGGGTTTTAACAAGGACCCCCAGCCCTTAAAGCTAAGGGTTTTTATATCGTTTCTAAGGCACTCAGTAATTTTCCGTAGTTTTAGGGAGTACAGGTTAACCTACAGTTCTCACATAGCTAAGGCATTAAGTCATTTTTTTCAGTCTTAGGGAGTGCACGTTGAGCTGTGCTTAGAGAGTGCACGTTGAGCTATGCTTAGGGAGTGCACGTTGAGCTGTGCTTAGGGAGTGCACGTTGAGCTGTGCTTAGGGAGTGCACGTTGAGCTGTGCTTAGAGAGTGCACGTTGAGCTATGCTTAGGGAGTGCACGTTGAGCTGTGCTTAGGGAGTGCACGTTGAGCTGTGCTTAGAGAGTGCACGTTGAACTGTGCTTCAAAGAGTTAGTTTATAGATAAACTACAAAAGCCTCCATTGCTTCTTCAGAGAACAGGAGAGAAGCTGTTAGGCATATGGTCTCACATAACAATTAGGCCATTAGGTTATTTTAAGCTCAGGGCTGTTAACCCTATCTTAACTTTAAGGTAGCAGTTCTTATGCTAAAGTAGCAGTTCTCATGCTAACAGTCCCTTACAATACCAAAATAATGAGCGACTATAGATTCCTAGGGGAAGTAATTAGCATCGCCACAAAATTATCAGCCACCATAAGCTCTACCGTGTAAATCAAAAGTTTAATTACGACAGGTTTCAACGAATTCGATCAATAGCCCTCACTTCTCTAGAAGACTCTCATGTCAGGATTCCCCCCAGGTGAGATATTACCTGGGTTAAGATATTTGATTCACACAATGTTGAGAGGAAGCATCTGGACTGGGAAGAAAAGGTAGTTCCAGCTGACAAGCCTTCCAACAAGATAAGGGGTGTACTTGTGAAAGGAATTTCAGAACACTTCCATAGGTCAGGTCAGGTCAGGTCCGAAGCAATAGGAAGTTATTCAAAAGAGCAAACAAACATGGAAAGGCGAATAGCGGACAATGTGAAGCTTATGAAAAACTTATGCATTCTGAGAGAAAAGCAGGACAAAGTATGCTGGTCAGCATGCTAAGGGTGAGGAGCTGCCAAGATCTGAAAATAACGCTACGCTCACAGTAACAGTGGTAAGAATCCCCGTAAAATGTACAAGATGAGCCGATCCATAGCAAGTCATGGTTTATGAGTGTGTGGTTGAGGGCGCTGTCTATGAGGGACTCGAGGGGAAAAAAGAACCTACAGAAGACCTCAGTAAGGGGGTGAGGGCTGCCAGTGTAGATGAGGGAATGGGGTTTGAAGCACTGGGATGTAGGGAGCTGAGAGCATTTAAAAAGAGGAATAGAAAAGGGTCAAGGACTGACTATCAGGGCTACTGTTTAGAAAAGAGTTGGGCTGAGAAGACCACAGAAATGGTGTGGGCATCTTCATCAGTTGCTGCGAAGAAGTAAAGCAGGATAAGGACTAAAGAAGGAGATGACCCTGAAAACTGTTTTAGCGCAGTTATAAGGGCAGAAAGTCAGATTCTTCTGTAAAAGAAGAGAATAAGTGGCGAAAATATGGACCTGGGGATGAGGCCACACATTAAAGAGGGTTAGAGTCCAAGGAGAAAAACAGGATGACAGAAAAAGTGACAGGAATCAAGAAACAGTTTTGTTTTTATATAACATAGAGGAGATGAACTATAGTTAAAGAGAAAAATATTTACTAGAAACGGAGAAATTGAAACCTATGGAAGAACGCTTACAGAGAATGAGAGTCTTCATCTGATGCTCATGTCAGATGATCACAATAATGTAAGGTGGACTGCAGGGAAGTTTCAGTGATTATCGTAGAAAAATGTGATTCCATAAACCCTGGAAAATCTTGAGCTGTAGATGAAAATGTCTCTGGGGGCATTTCTACAAACCGAAATGTAAATAAGCCACTATTTAAATCAGGTTTAACACTTAGTATTTTTACATGTGTAAACCTCTGTTTTTAAGAAAGTTTGGCAATTTAAATTCCAGGAAACCAATGATGACACTGTAAAATCAATTTGAGCTGTTTTAAGAAAAGTCATTGTTTTTGAAATCTGTCCTTACTGGCATCAGGTTTATAAACTACATTTTATACACCTGTCTACACATATTACTAATGAACTCATGAGGAATAATATTTTAAAGAAAGAAGTGAGTCTCTAGATTTTCAAAACTAACTTTCTTTAAAAATGTTTTTCAAAGTCTCAGGATGGAAAGAAACAATTAGAGTACTATAAGAAGTTAACAGAATCTCTGCAATATGATTTGAATCAACAAAAGAAGACAAATGATGGATTAGAGAAAGAGGTTACCAGGTAAGGTTTTGATATTTCAGATCATGTCAACCATTAATTACTATTTAACTATAACTCTTCCTTGATGAAAACCTAAGTACAAATGTATTTCATATCTGTAATTTTCATAGTTAAACACATTGTCCTACTTAAAAATTTACTTCAGAAACTCACAGCACAATCAAACTTGTGTGAATGCCAAAATGTTATACCTACTCTTTAATGATTCCTGTAACTATAATGACAGTGTCTTTTGCATATACTGTCAACTGCGCTCTTCCTGGTCTCCCTTGAATCTTTATTTCTGCAAGATGTCTTTGCTCTCTTTGGTAATCTTTCCTTCTTTAATAGTGTTCTTCCCTTCGGCATTCTAACAGTTTAATGTCTAAAAACCTATCTGTGGTTTTGTTTAACATCATCAGAAGTGTTATTGATTTGGCTTCTGTGTTCTTTCTACTTTTTTCAGTTATAAAACATGTCATACATACCAAACCAGATGTATAACCTAAAGAAGAATGAGATGAGTAATCGTCTCACTCAGATAATAATGGAAGTTTCCCAACATCTGGGAAGCCCGCACGTGGCGTGCCCTTGCTGCAAACTGAATGAAGTTTTTTCTCTGATTCTCCTCAGTGTTTATTTTCCCTCATGTCACTGTCTTTCTCTGCATTGTTTTGGATTCTTCTCATTTTATTAAATTGTGCTGGCAAAGATCTCTTCTTAAAACAGACTTGAAGAGACTGTTACACCTTATCTCTCCAGTGTCCTTTCTTCTAAAGCCCTGCCCCTTTCCTTTCCACTCTGACCAGATTTTTCCTTCTGGTTTCTCTTTCTATTTTGAATGATTTCTTTTCTTCCTGTAGACTGTGGTCAGTAGGCTCCGAATGGTATTTTTCTGTCTTTTCGAAACACCCACATATATTATACTTTCCTTCTTCACCTTTGATACTGATCTCTGCTTTATAGCTGATATTTAATAATAGGGTAACGTTTGATACTAACAATCTTAAGCGGATGTTAATAATACTTTAATTATAAGAACCTTTCATCGTTACAATATGATGTCTGTATCATATGTATCACAATTGTTTTATGTTACTCATTTAAGATTATAATTTAATAAGTATGCTCTCAAACTATTATACTGGAATAAATAGGAGAGGTTCATAATTTATAGGTTTGTTTATTTTGTATGATAGACATAATCTCTCTTTAAATAATTATTAAATATTTGTCTTAAAGAATTTGACTTACTCATTTTCTACAATTCTGCAGACTGAAGACACTCTTTCAGAATACAAGGATGCTACATGACAATCAAAATGGAGAGGTTAGTGTCCTTGGAGATTTAGAACCCAATCAATCAGAAATGGATATTCAGAAAAATAGGTTAAAACAGAAGGTAATTTATAATCCGTTTGGAACCCAAAAATCACTTAATTTGGGGAAATATAAACCACTCAATGCTTTTAGCAGTATGATATAGATTTTTCCTTAATTTCATAGACAGAAGCAGTGAAAAAGACCGCTATTTTTCTATATAATTTTTCTTTAAAAGGGCATTCTGTTACCTCTCCTATGTCTCAACCCTGGCTAGTTATCTAAAGCCAAGAAGGACTCTGTTGCATGACCCCCAAAGCACTGGCTCCAAATCAGCTTCTTTCTTCTTTCTTTCTTTCTTTGTTTCTTTTTTCCTTCCTTCCCTCCTTCCTTCCTTCCTTCCTTCCTTCCTTCCTTCCTTCCTTCCTTCCTTCCTTCCTTCCTTCCTTCCGTTCATTCGTAACAGCTTGATTGAGATATACTGAACATAGCATGCAGTTCACTCATTTAAACTGTCCAGTGCAGTGCTTTTAGTGTGTTCAAAGCTTTATGCAGTGGTCATCACAAGCAGTTTTAGAACATTTTCATGACCCTGGAAAGTATCCTTGTACCTGTTAGCTTTCACTGTGTGCCAGTCTGCCCTTCCCACTCTTCCTAGCCCTAGGGAACCACTAGTGTACTCTCTGCTCCATATTGTGGTTTTGATTTATTTTTTTCTGATGACTAACGATCCTGAGCAATCTTCTCACAGGCGTATTATCCATTCATATATCTTCCTTGAAGAATTGATTATTCAATTCCATTGCCCATTAAAATTGGATAGTCTTTTTCTTGCTGAATTGTAAGAATCTTTGTATAACCTAGATACAAATTAGTTATCACATACAGGATTTTCAAATATTTCTCCCTTTCATTAGCTTGCTTTTTAGTTTTTCAATGTGTCCTTTAAAGCATAGCATTTTTTTATGCATGATTATTACAAGCTTTCAATTTGTAAAACATAATAATAATAATAATAATAATAGTTGCAAAACGCATTACAGCAAAGTGCAATAAAAGAAGATATGTCTGTAATTTATACTGCATAAGTTATGTTGCTTATTATATCTTTTTATAATCCAGAAGTTGTGTCTATTTTTTCCTTAACTCCCCAATGGAGTGGCTGAAATAAACCACAGTTATTTGGTTCACAAATCCATACTTAAGAAGAGTGTGGCCAGGGCCGTCTGTCTCTGTTCCCCTCAGCTTCAACTGGGGCAGCTCCATGGCTGGTGGCTGGAATCATTTGAAAGTCTGTTCAGCAATGTGTCCGGTTGTTGGTGCCTACTGTTGGTCGGCACTCTAGCTGGGGCAGACAGCAGGGACACCCACACCTGAACAGCCGGCTCGCACTGTGGCCCGAGCCCCCCACAACACGGGGCTGGGTTCCAAGGTTCAGATCCTCAGAGACATAACCAACAGGAGCAGTGTTGCCCTTTGTGAAGGAGTCTTGGAATTCACACGGAATCTCTTTCAACATATTCTGTTCATTAGGAGCAAGTCACTAATGTTGACCCATATTAGACTGTTTTTATGCAATGAATATTTCAAAATTTACGGACACATTTAAAAACCAGCTTGATCTATCCACTGTCCACAATTCTTTATATTCCTCCCACATGGAAAATACACTCATCCCTACACAATACTCCCCACAAGTCTCAAGTTTATGGCATCAGGCTCAGGTTCGAGTCTAAGATTTTACCATGTGAGTCTGGTGCAAATGGGGATGAAGGGCCTGGTTTTTGGTTTCTAGGATAAAGCCCCTTGAGGACAATTCCTTTCAATATGAAAACATGAGAATGGAAGGGACAAGTTATCTACCACCCACACACCCAACATTCTGCTCGACTGCTGAAGTTTCCCCTGCAGAAATGGAAAGTGGAAGGCACCTTAGTCCATAGCAATTCTGAAATACAGCCTGATGTGTGCTGTCCGTTCTTGGATTAGGACTCAGTGGTAACCTTGCCAGGGCTTCTCCATGGCCCTTTGCTGTGGCCTGTGAGCTCTTTGTTCTGTGCTTTTCATAAGAAATGACCTGTGCTTGCAGCCCTTTCCTCAGCATCATTCCTCCACGCGAATGCCTAAGACCCACAGGCCTCCTCTTAGTTTTCACTCTCTTGGTTTTTATTAGTCCAAGGTAACAAGCTGGTTGTTTGCTACTTGATCATCCTAAAAGCTTGGCGTTGCGTGTGAGTTATTGGGGTTCGTGCCACTAGAAAAGCCACCGTCATAAATCGTTTTGAGAGAAGCTCTTGGGCTTCCTGTAGCTGTTGCAGGACCATGCCTTTAAAATTCTTATACTCTGTAGATCCTTCCAGGAATTTAAGGCCCCACCTTAACCCTTTTGAGGTCTCGAGGAAGAGTTTTACACTCTTCTCTTCATCCTTATATCATGTCCTCCTGGGAGCACAGGGAATTTGATCTTCACCCAGAAGCCATTTCTTTCTTTTAGCATGATTTGCCCTGTGGGGACCTTAGGAGAGGCTGTAAATGGGAAACAGAAACGGGACCTGTGGGAGAGGCTGTAAATGGGAAACAGATATTTGAACACAATATGTCCTGGTTCCTTTACAGTTCATAGTCTTTCGTTAGCTCATGTATCTCATGGATTTTACTTTGTTACTTCATAGCAAGAGTTCCCTTTCATCCAGATTTCAGACTCATTTTCTTCACTGGCTGAGAAGCTCTTGCTGTCAGCCTCTTCAGGGGCCAGCAAGCCCCCAAGAAGCGTCTCTTGGAGGCCCTGTGGTTGTCATTCTCACTCTTCTCCACATCCTTTCGGGTTCCACGTCCCTCCTGGTGCAAAGGCACTCCTACAGGCTTTAGATGGCATTCCTTGTGGCCTCACACCATTTTGAATATCAGTAACAATGCCAGTTATTTATTGCTGCTCAAGAAACCAACTCAAAAGCTAGTGGCTCAAAACAGCATCTGTTTTGTTCCAAAGGAATGCAGTTGGATGAAGGTCTGTGAGACCAGCTCATTTCTTTTCCACTTGGCATCAGCTGGGTGGCCATGAAGCTGCGAATGAGAATCATCTAAAGGCTGTAACACACACATGTAGCAGTTGAAGCGGCCTTTTGCCCGGGACATCCGCTGGGCCCGTCGCAGCGCAAACATCTATAGGAGGCCTGACTGTGTGGCCTGGGCTTCTTCATTCTGCACAGCTGGTGGCTGGGTTCTCAGGCCGAGCTTCTCGAGAGACAAAGTCACATGGAAGCTGTATCACATTTCCTGCCTCAGACATAGCATTCTCACAGCAGTTCTGCCCTATTCCATGCACTAGAATCCAGTGACTCACTAAGGCCAGCACATATTAAAAGAGAGGGAATTTCATGGAGAAATGTCAAGAATTTGTAGGCATGTTTTAAAAACACTATATCCACTCACCTCGTCTTACCAAATAAGCATTGTATCTACAGGAAAGTAGTTCTACCCTGCTCAGTTCCACTGAAATTCCAGGAGATTTGTTGTTGTTACTATTGCTGTTTAGGATGTTCTCGTATATCTTGGAAAGTAAGAGAGGATTACGAGACAGCGTTATCGAATTAAGACTTTTGTTGTTGGTGAAAAAAATGTAGCGCTCATCTCACTAAACATTCACAGTGTGAGATGTGATTTCTCCTTAACCTTGGGAATCATTTCTTCTTGGAAAGCAATTCAAATTGCCATGAAACATTTGTAGCTGACAGAGGCCGAAGTAACTCGGATGAGTTACTTGTAACTCCCTACAACTTCTTAAGAAATTATGGAGAGTTAAAATGGGGAACAGGTGAGAGACTATCAACTGGGAGGTGACTTATAGTCATTTTATAGAAGAAAGACATGAAACAAGCATTCAAGAAATAGTAGAAAATCAAGTGCAGATGTCGTGTGGCAAAGTCGATGACAGTAAAGGATGCATTTTTGAGACTCCTGGTGCTTTTATGTTCGTTCTTCATTCTGAGTAATTCAAGGTTCCACATTCTAAGACTCTGCTACAGTATCGATGACATTTTATTGCAACTGAATTGATTTCAAAAGTTGATACTGGTTTGGGGTTAGACTATTCTCAGTCAACTTCCTTCGTAACCAAATTATACTATGTTACTCATTCAGAATGACGATCTCACAGCAAAACTGGAAACTGCATCTTCAGAATGTCTCCATCTGTGGGGTGGCCAGTTGGCTCAATGGTTAGAGCATCGTGCTCATAACACCAAGGTCGCTGGTTCGATTGCCACATGCACCAGTTAGGTACACCCTCCACAGCTAGATTGAAAACAATGGCTGGAGCTTGGAGCTGAGCCCCCGGTGGGTGGGTGGCCGGTTGGCTCAGTGGTTAGAGTGCAGTGCTCATAACACCAAGGTTGCCGGTTCGTTTCCCGCATGGGTCAGTGAGCTGGACCCGCCATAACTAGTAGATTGAAGAGAACGATTTGACTTGGAGCTGAGCTGTGCATCCCACAACTAGATTGGAAACAAACACAATTTGTTTTAAACAGTTTTTTAAAAAGGATGTCTACATCTTGTTGAAGAAAATCAATCTTAACAGGAGTTATTATCTATAAAGGAGTACAAAAGTCATGTGAAAAACTAGAGAATAAAAAGAAGAGGAGATAAAAATTATTGAGCCTCAAAATTCATATAGTCACGAATGAGGTAGAAAAGCATGAAGCAGAACACTAAAAATTCTGGGATATTGAAGACTGAGCAAGACAGGATGTAGTAGAAAACATTTTTTAAATCTGTTTTTACAGGTTAATTCACTGATTACCATGCCTTAATTCATTTCACTGCAGATGACGTTTGGATATACGTATTGTACGTCATTCCCCTATTCCGTTCACAGCGGGTACTTTTTTATTTTCAGATTTCTGGAACTAAGGTGGGATTTGCCTCTCCTTCTTGATATTTCAGTTCCCATCACTATTATCACTCAGTTGATCTTTGAGAATCATTCTTTGTGGAAAATGATTTTATTTTTAAGGCCAGTTGATATAAAACGAGACTATTAGGAAATAAAGAAAAAGGGTGATTTAAAAATTGCACCATACTCTTAGATTATTAAGTCATATTGTTCAATTTTTAAAATTTCAAATTGATTCTCTTATTGGAACAGTCAGATGAGATGATTCGAAATATTTTCATAATTCAGATGTATTTCATTCCATATTGATGATAAGTATTTTAAACTTCAGCTTTTTTCACATTTAAATTGCCCTCCAAATCATTGACTTAAAACTAAAGAATACAAATAGACTATAATTATTCAGGTTATAATTATTTTTAAAATGTATCCTTTCCGTTGGCTTTAGGAACAAGCAGCATGTCAAGAAAACGTAGACCCGTTAAATGACCGTGGTGACAGAATTCAACGTCTGCAGGTCAGAATTCAACGTCTGGAATCTGAACTCTCCAAAGCGAAACATTTTAAAATAGAATTGGAAGAATGTAAGCGCCTCTACCTAGAGGAATTAAAAGTTACAGCATCTTTGGAAAAGAAACTAAACAAGTAAGTCCAAACAAAGAGAAAAATCAATCGAGCTCATTAATTTGCCTCTAAAGTCTAATTTTTATCCAGGCAGATTCCCGAGATTAATAGGAAGTGAAAGCTTACTAAATAGTATAATTTTGGAAAATGATGTTAGTGAATAAATTACTTTTAAAATGTTAGTTCAGGATGCATCTCTCCCATTTTTGGTTTTACATGACTGTATTTTTCCTTCTCACGCTTTTCATAGCCTTAATCTGATCTACCAGTCTCTAAGCAAAGTGTTTTTGAAGCTTTGTGATTTAGACAGCGCTATTTATTATAAAATTTCTTGTCAAAATTTCCCTAAATATGAGGTAACTATTTACTATAACAACTTAAACCCAAAGGGTTAAGTACTCTGCATATTCTGGCACTTGGTAAATGTACTTTCTCGATTGTGCTCTGTGTTTTTGTCTCTAGAGGTCGCTTTCGGACAAGCTGTTTTTTCTAGTCTTTTGGATGTACACAGAGGCATACATGTGAAATATAGGAGAAGGTTAACATAGGGGTGAAGGGTAGTGTAACTGACTAAGTGGCTATAAAAATAAGGCGGTCAGCCTGAGGGGGTGTGTGGAAGACAGAAAGGGCAGATCCCACCTCCAGTGCCTTGGTAACAGTGTCATAAGCTACATGCCCCTGGAGCTGTTTCAGTTCAGTATGATCACCAACCAGGCTCTCTTGTTCTCCCCCAGAGGCTGTTGTTCTAAATGACGCCTCAGTGCCAAATGGTTAATTTCTTCAGGGTAATGAGGGGATTACCCAAGGGCAGTGAAAGCAAATGCTTGAAAATAGCTTTGTGGGATTTCAGCAAATTTCTAAACTTGTTTACTATGTATGTCTCTTAGCAATCCTCAAGAATCTTATGGGTTCAGCCATTCCAGAAGGCAGAAAGTATTATCTGTTAAGCCGTCAACATCACTGATAGGCCTTTTCCTCCCCTCCCTACGTTGAATTACTTCTTAGCCTGGCTTCCCCACAGAAACATATGTACCGGTTTAAAACAATTTGAAACATATCCTTGTACTTGGTAGGTCTGCCCTGACATATTTTCAGTGTTCGTTTCATGGGCAATTCCACTTACTATTATGGAAACATTAAGAACTGCAAATCATTAAGGAAAAAATAAAATACTAAGTCTTTGCTCTTACAATCTTCACAGGATTAAGGACACGCTGGCAGAGATGAGAACCCAGCTTCTCATGAATGCACCACAGAACTCTTTACTCAGCACGGCTCCTAGGAGGCCAGACCTGCACCTCCCTTGTGTTGGAAGGCTAAATGATTGGTTCCGACCTCAAGGAAGTCTCGCTCCAAGAGAGCAGTTGGTGATTGCTACGTCAGCCCCACAGACTTCTAATAATGGCACGTGCACCAACTTGATGAAGGTTAGTTATATTACCTTCTTTCCTTTGGGTTTCAGATTTGTGATGTAATTCTTGTTCTTAACTTGGTCGGAGATTCTGAGTTGTTTCATTGACTAATGCACACAACATAAAGGGCATAATTGTGTGTGCTAATGTAGAATGGAGACAGAAATTTGACCATCTTTTGTAAGTCCCTGCATCTCCCATGTTTTAAGAGCTACCTGTCATTAACTGTATTCAATAAATGTAATTAACTGACACATTTTAAATTTCTGGAAAAGCTGCTTTTCAATTAGATTTTACAAATGAAATATTACTACCTAACAACGAACGGTATGCTTTGAGATGCTTTGGCTTACTTCTGCATTGTTTTTAATTTGGCGATGGTTTATAACAATTTTAGTTTTCCTACAGCCCAGTTTCGCCATCCCTAAGCGTAAGTGAATGATTGACATTTACTAACTAAATGTGGATGTTTCTTATTTCAATGAAACCGAGGTAAATCCTTTTTATGAATTCGGCAAACTTGTAACCCTGGAAAGATTAACTTCTCTTTCCAAGTTAAAAGTTGTCATCTTTTTACATGATAGTACATCCTTAATTTCTGTTTTACTTATAGCATTTTTATTTCGATGATTTAAAATGTCTTGCTTAAAAAGTAATAATAAAATAAAATGTCTTGCTAAGCCACAGTACATTTTCGAAAGAGGTAAATTGAGCAAATATTTGAATTTTTAAAATGAAGGTCACTTATATCTGTATATCTCGGCATCACTTGAATAATTGATGACTGAGATGGCAATGAAATGGGGTCGTTACTAGCAACTTGTTTTCTTTGTGCAATACTGTTATTAAAATGTCCATTTTGATCTCATTTCTTTAGTTCTTCACCGAGCCAGGATTTCTGTTTGGACCTTTTTTATAGTTCTCATACCTTTGGTAAAGTAGTCCTTCTGTGCATTAATTTTGCTCCTGAACTCATTGAACTGCCTCGTGAGTTTTCTTGTATCTCATTGAGATTCTTCCTGGCTGCTATCTTGAAATCTCTATCACGTAGATCACAATCTTTCGTGACTTTGACTTGGTTTCTGGAGAAGTGTCGTTGTCTCAGTGTTACCCTGTTACCCTGGTTGTTCATGCTGCTGGATGGCTTGTTCCTCTGCAGGCTCATTGGAAGTAGTGAACACTTTCTTATTGATGTACATTTTGATGTGAGCAATTCAGCAGGTAGATAATTAGACGTCTCTGTTTTGTTTTTCAGTAGCTGATGCAATAGCACAGTTTCTGTTTTCTTTCACTGGTGCTACTTGTGCCTAGGGGGTCCAAGTGTGGGGGCTTAGCTGTGAGTGTGGGAGTGCTGGCCTGGGTGACCAGCATGATGGGTGTTGCCGCTGTATCCAGATCACGACGTTCGCTGGGCACCAGCACCTTGGGAGGGAACAGGGGAAAGCGCTGGTTGAGGAGAGCCTGTCTTGAGCCCACTGAGCTCACCTGGTTCCCTGTGGCCCTGGTAGGGCTGTGCTGTGGTTGGAGGCTGGAGAAGTATTTCTGCTGCTGCTACTGGTCTCTGGTGGTGCCAGCACTGCTGCAACTGGGGAGGGTTGGGATTCTTGTGGAGGTGGGGGGATGCTGCTGCTGCCCCTCTTACCCTCCACTGGGCTGTGATGTGGGGGCTGCGCCCCAACCCCTCCACTGCTACTGCCTTTGCTGGGGCTTCAGGCTCAGCCTGTCCACCTGGAACCAGGTGTGGGCCTGTTCCTGTCCTTCCCCCCATCCTGCCTCCCTTTCACTTCCCATACACCCTCCTTCCCTTTACGGCTGTGGGATCTTTTAGGCATCCTAGTGTGTGGGACAGAGGAACCTCTTTTGGGCTAGAGATGTCCAACTAGTTATAGATGTTAGAGGAGATGCAACGTTGTTGTGTCATTTGCCATAATGTTGACATCACCTTCTAAGATAGCCATTTCTGTCAATGCAGATTGGTTTGTAATTTGATGGTATTTTTATGGCCCACTTAATGACAAGCAAAATAGCGTAGGCCTGTGCTAAATGAGGTTTCAACCTTGTTTTTTCATTTAATTTCATCATAACATAGCATAGCAGAGCCAAGTATTTTGAGATAGCCTTTTGGTCGTATAGGATCTCAGTGCTTCGAAGTGCTGACATTGGAATACTGGGTACAAAAGGAAAGTGTATGTCTAATGTTTTGTAAGTTGTTCAGCATGATACATACTTCAAATGGTCTCTTTAGTCGTCTCCAGAAAAATCAGAAGATGAAAGAGTGTAAATGCAGAAGCTATGCAAGAGAATATGCTTGTGGACATTTTTTCTTTAATTAATTTTTGGTAGGAAAGATGTGTTTAGTTTTTCAGTATTTCTAGATAAACGAGAAATGGTTTATTTTAAACTCAATACCGTTTTTCCAAGTTAGCCACTATCCCCCTGTGGGGCGTTGTTTTGCCCAATCGTGCAAGCCTGATTAAGAGAGATGAAAAAGCGCTACTCCGTCAAGATACAGAGATACGTCTCCCAATCACGACAGAATGCTGGAAAGACTTATGGTCCAGCTGTGATGATGTGAGGTTGGACAGAAGTGTGCTAGGAGATAAAGAGAAATCTCTTTTGTGGTATAAGTTTTGCTTGCTACAGATTACCACAACATGGTTAACGCATTTGTTGGTTGGTATCGGTCAACCAAGTTTTATTTTCAGGAAAAGAAAGGTTCCTTTAAGGAAGAATTTCCTCAGTTCGAGTTTGCTTTCTATCATTAAAGATTTTCTCCTTCAAGTTCTCGGTCCTGTGTTGAGAAATGTTTGTGCTTTATATATTGAGTGTATTGACTGCTATTAATCGGAGTTTTGATATCAGTCTCAGTTTCCTTATTTTTTTTCATGACTTTAAAGCTTCCAATTATTTAGAAAGTTACTATTTTGTTTCTCATGCCTCAGTATTGTTGAACTACATGACAAAGTTTTAGGTATTCATTTTGTCTGAGTCAGAAATTGATGGCAATTTCCTGAATATGAGGAAGTAGCTGGCATGTTACTCTAGCCTCAGTAAGAAGTCCTAAAGCCCATTCCTGGCCCGCAGCTCATTGGTTTTGTGACCTCAGGTGACCTCTGATCTCTCTGAGCTTGATTGCCTGTTATGTACAATTACGGACTTTGACTAAATCAGTGACTTTCTGACTTCAAAAATATTTATTTTTCAGTCTAATACGAGTCTTTAAAAAAAATTTTGAATGAAACTATATGATATAAAATATAGACAAGTAGAGCTGCCTAGCTAACGGAGACATGGAGACTCTGAGATTTTGTGTTCCTGCGGGGTCCCCAGTGGAACCTTAGATTTCTATGGGACAGAGTCTGAGAAGTACCAGTTATGAGAAAACCCTTCTAGTGAAACTCCTTTGAATTAAAGTTCGTGGATACATTCTTTTCCTGTGTATAATTTTCTCACCTGTCTATATTTTTGAGTAATGGAAAGGTATAAATAAACTTGCAGAAGCATTCTCCTTCTGAATATTGGACTACAAGCTACTTCTACTATCTGAACACAATCTTCACCTACAAATAAACATAAAGATAATCGAAGTAAATATCTAGGAAAAGGGCTTTGGGGAAAAGAGAATAACGTTACATTTGCAGTTCCCTAATTCAAGTCACAGAAAAATGTGATTTGCATTTTATATATTGTTGATTAATTGGAATTAAAACTGTTTCATGACAGGCCTGTCCCTTCACCTGGTATTGGGTTGTTGTTTTTACAAGGCCGTCTAGTAATGTTGTCACATTATTCATTTTATAAGCCTTTTCTATGAAGCTATTGACAAAAAGGTGTTATGGAAAACAGTCTCTGCAAATATTGGAAACCATGATGGCCAACAGATTTGTCTTCACCCCTGAATTTGTAAAGGCATTGGGTGTCATATTATCGTTGTCACCACACTGTCTATTACGTTCTGGACATTATTGTAAGCCCCGTTTTGGTCATGTAGTGAGAGGATACCTTTCAGAAGGAAGGATTAAATAAGAAAACTTTAGACTGGGACACTTGCAGTATAGAGTTTGAAATATTCCCATACATTTCGTAATTAAGTAGACTAACTACAACCACTCGAATACTTCAAAAATTGGGCCTCCCTCATTTGTAGAAAGAATACGAATTTACAATTAAATAATTATGTATTCTTTTCGTTGTTACTAATTCTTTAGTCATGAATCAGAAACTAAATTTGAAAACTGGGTCTAGGCCATACTTTCTAAGTCAGATTTCCTGTAATCTTTGTGTCCATACAAATATAAATGTTTCAGTCATAATACAGACAAGAAAATAGTTTTTGTGATTGTTGCAGCCAGCAGAATTTTCACGTGACGTGACAGGGCCACAATCATCATTTTATGTATTTAAGGTTCTATGCTGAGAAATAGCCTAGAACACACCGTAAGATTAATTTTAAAAGTGCAAGAAACCATTAAGATAAAAAATCCATAAAGGAAAAAATCCATTAAAGTTAAAAAAAAAACTGATTAAAGTTTTATAAAGGGCTGTTTTTCTAAGGATTGAAAAGTAATGCTTTCACTGTAAAATATGACTTGTTTGATTCTTTGTAGGAATCAGATCACACCTCATCCTTCTGAAATTGTGTGTATTCAGTAGACCAATTTCAGCTGCACTTTGGTCGGATTAGTCTAAACAGCATCACCTATATATGTTCTCTATTAAATTAAAATGAGTACAAATTTATTTTATTTATGTGATTACTTTTGTGTGTATTTACACAATGCCCAAGCAAGGTCTACTCTTTAAAGGTGTTATGTAAAGGCCACATTCCTACATTAAAGCCTCTTGTTTAACTTAAATACTGTAACTAAGATTTGATTTATTTCAGGAGCAGCAGAAGTTGGTGGAAAGCATAACTAGAGATGTAGAAGAAGGTAGGTGGCCAAAATGTACTGATTCCAGTTAGATATCATTAATTTCTGAAATAAACAATAAAGAGTATGGCATCCTTCTCCATGTTTTAATAATAGATACTACAATAACTATTTTCTCATGCATTGCAAGTGGGAAAGTTGAAAGCATAAACAAGCATTATGAAGAATACATTTCTTCCTCATTTATTCATCACGTGTAGCCTTTCGAAAACCTCAAAGTCCATGTATCTCTTTTTATTTCTGGCCGTCCCCTTCCTTTCCTCTACCACCCATATGGAACTTTTAACTTGCACATTGAAAACTGGGCTTCATCAACCTATCCTGTTTTTGCTAGTGATATAAGGCCCAGTAACCAGGCTCATCTAGTAATACTTAGGCAATTACAGTCCATATAGCTGTCACCTGATCGGTGACATTTAAACCTCCAGTCATTGACTTTGTCATTGGTTTACCTTTTACCTTCAGGAGAAACATCACATACTTTTGCATGGTTAAAACCACCCAAATCAATTTACTTCTTGCCAAATAATTCGGCCTTCTCTCTTGCTACTAACTCTAGTCTGCCCCTTTGCTCTAGCATCTATTGATAGCTAAACTAGACTACTTCTCATTCCATGCTGTTCTTCCCCACTCTAGTCTTTGCATCTGCTTCTTCCTTCTATGTGGCATGCTTTTTCCTTGTCCTTCAGATACGAACATACGTATCACCGCCACCAAAAGGCAGACAATATTGACACAAAGCCAGGAGGTCCCTTCTATGTGTTCCGATAATGCCCTGCTTTATATTTGTATGGTATATGTGACTCTGAATGGAAATGGCCTGTTCACCTGTTTTTCCAGTTTAGAGTAGGTGATGGTTCTGGGGTGGACCATGTCCTCTTCACCTTGTAACTTCAGTGCTTGTTGTACTACCTTAGCACATGCTTGTTGAATAAATGAATGAAGAATGAGACAATCAGAAGCTCTGAAACTTAGCAGGAAGAGCAGTTAACTCAGTGTGCAGCCATGGGCAAGTGATATGTAATAGTAATCTCCTATTGGGTAGTGGAGTCTTCATAGGTTTTTTTCATTCTTCTTAACATGTATACTTACATTTTAGATAAAGAGTATGATTCTTTCTTTTTTTTTCTAGCTGATGCTGAACTTCAATCTGAACACCGTCTACTTTGCTCTAATATCTAGTGATGATCTAATTTTGAATGCATCACAAGAATATATGTCGTTTTTGAGTAAGAACTATATGATCTGAAATATAAATAGTTCACCTTTACTGGGCTGTTTACATAGCATTTTCCTTCTTTCCCATTAAACATATGGCATGTGAAAATTCTTACTGAAGGAAAATATTTTCGTTTCATATGTGTATATGAAAATCTATATAGTATTCAAACTGTGTTTCTTGGCGTCTAACTAGCTTTGGAGCAGATTTTGTGGATGAAAACAAGCAGTGTTAAGTTTTACATACTCATGCTGCCCAAATACTAGCTGTTTATCCAACACCCAAACAACCAAGTTGTCATTAATACTGCAGTGGTGTAAACTGATAGCTATTTTTCAGTTTTCCAATATTTATCACTGTGTATGAACCTAAAAATTTTCACAGACATCATTTTGATATCTGCTGTTATGGTTACGATCAATGTTTGGATGTATTACAATTGTTATAGTGCCATAAATCTGATTATATTAATATATAATTTTAAACACAGATTCATAAAGCTGTCCTCTTACAGAAATAAAATTTGTCTAAGGTTTTTCACCTTTTCTAGTCATTGATTTATCGATTTGTTTTTTGGAAACAGTCTTAAAATTAAGAAGCTTCTGGTTACGCCGACTTGGCAGAAATGTCACACAAGTGATGCTGAGTTCTTCCCAGTGCAGCAAATCTGGAGGCACGTGCTGGATTCCGTTACTGGCAATGTTGACTTTGATCGTGTGGTTAAGAAGCGTCGCCGAGTTTGTCCACCATAAAATTACTATTTCCCCTTGGTTATTCCCTTATCTCTTGTGTGCAGATACCCTGAGACTCTGTAAATATATCGTCAATCCTCAAAATCTCACCCACTAGATGGAGCACCCATTGATGACTCTTGCTGAATCAATGCCTTGATGGTTGCCAAATGATTATAGTATGATTCTGTCATCCCTCCTGCATTGATCAATACATCCAACGAAACACGCAAACAGATGAGGGAGGAAGGAAAGCTTATTACTTTGGTGCTTAAATGCTCCTGATTTGCCCAGTGGTAGCCATTTCAAGCTCACAGCATATCTTTTTGACCTGTCCCCATTATTCTTTGAGCACATCCTTCCTCTCTCGACAAGTTGTTCCAAGCTCATCTTGCAGTTGTCCGCCCCAGCCCTGCCATCGGACATTTTCTATAGAAGCCCTGAATCCTCTTAGGGGGGAGAGTGACATCGGGAGACCTGGATCTGGACACCAGATGCGGTGGGTATGCATGTTGCTAGTGGTTGTCGTTGCTCTCGGGCTCCCTCAGTGAACAACAGGGATTATGTGTGTTAACAGAAATGCACGCATACACGCACACGTGGGTTCAATATCAAATATAATGAAAACTATGAATTCCTACCAATTCTTCTAATTCCAGTCAAATTCCACAGGGATCATTCCACAGGGTTTTTTCTTCACTCTCTGTTAAGTCCCTTTTATGGCAGTAAGGTGGCTCCCATCATCTGTATCTTATTTGTTTCATCTCCTTGCTGTGCCCACGCACATGTCCTCCTCACTGCCTTGGATTCCAACGCCCCACATTGAGTGGTGACCACTGTTGATCCCACTGTCTGCCCTCGCCCTCTCCCAGTGTGTCCCCCCAGTGTTTCTTACTTACATCTCAGAACTTCCATATGGGGTAGTTTTTCTTCTGTTTGTAGTGGACATCCTTTAGAATTTTCATCAGTGAGAAATGCCTGGTGGTGAATCTCTGTTTTTATTTTGTCTGAGTGTTGGCACATATTTTCACTTCGTAGAGAATTCCACGTTGGTACTTAGTGTCTTTGATGATATGGAAGATGACATTCTGTTGCACTTTGGCTTCCATAATTGCTGTTGAGTAATTGGTTCTCCAACTGTTCCTTTTTTGAACATAATCTATTCCACACCCTGCCCCTGTCCCCACAATCTTTGGTTGCTTTTAAGGTTTTACTCTTTGCTTTTTTGTTCATGAATCAGGAAAAAAGTAATCAGAGACTGTTGCTATTGTAGTGCCAGGCCATTGGGGTTCATGCCCTGACAAGTTTGCAATGGCCTATTTGTGCCCGGTGAGCGTGGAGACTTTTGTTTTCTTTCTGACCTCCCATGACCCCTGCAAACGCTTTCCGTCTTAGGCTGTGTATTTTGACCTTGGTGACCACTGTAATTCCTGGCCACACTGAGCCCGGGGAAGTGGTGGTCGTTATGCAGCCAGATGCTGTGACACGTGCTGGTCTTTCCTGCTGGTGTTTGCTCACGGTGCCCAGAGGGCTGGCTTTAGAATTTGGATGACTGCAGTTTTATCTTGAACTGCACTCCTGTTTAACAAGCTTCACAGGTTCTCTGCAGACGGTGTGCCATCGGGGCCTAAGTAACAAGTGCAGCCGGGGCATGGATTCACTTATAAGGACAGGAGGATAATTATTGCTGCTTTTACAATCTGAATTTTCAACCACGTGTGCAGGCCAGACATTTAGTGCAATAAATTCCTTGTGCCTTGTGTGCTGCTAAGAAGAAATATTGTGTAACTGAGGTTTAAACTGTGTGTACTGATTGTTCTCTTTTGGTGGTGTTTAAACTGAATAACAAGCAAGGGGGGAATCTATGCACAGGCCAACCCATGGATACACATTATTTAAAAACAGCCTTTTAGGAGTCATTCATTCCCCACTTTGTAGTTTCAAGTTGGACACGGATTTGTTAATTTAGATAAAGTCTGATCTTGATTTTAGACATCTGAGACCTAACGTGTGGCTTTGACCATAGAAAGGTGGTAGAATTTTATTAACAACAAACAGAAAGATGGGGGCCTTATTGATAAAAGAAAAAACAAAAACATGGCACATTCTTGGTTTGAGGGAAGAGATCATTTCAGTGAAGCTGCAATAGCCCCAGCGCCCCAAAAGCCACTCAGGATTCCTGCACCTGGAGGGCTTGGTCTCAAGGTATCAGCTCTTCTTCCGAGGACAGGAGAAAACGGGGTGGTTTGACAAGTGTGCTGCAACCTTCCTATAAGAATAGGTGCAATAGAATAATAACAGAATAAAGAAATCCAGGTTGATTTCGCCAGAGGAAGTGAAAGATTTCCTCAGGAGGAAGGTTGAGAATTTGAGGGTCAGACTCAACAGATGTGAAGGAGAGCTGAGCTCCGTAGGTCAGGGGAGGCAGATGTGGGTGATCTCCCTGCTCTCACAGAGGGTTTCAGGAAAGGGGTGGTGCTTTCATTGTTACTAGATCGGAAAGGGTGACTGTACCCCAGAAACTTCAGACAGGAAGGGATGCAGGATCTCAGCTGACTAGAGTGACCCCTGAGAGGGTGTGTCTAAAAGCTGCAGAAGACTTTCTAGGAAGAACAAGGAGGACCCTCCAGGCGAATATTGGGACAGCAGTATGAATTGGTTACCAAATATCAGGGCAGGTTGGAGAGGGGAAGTCGAGTCACATCAGTGTAAAAACTCAAAAATTAGTGAGTGGCTGTTAAGGTGACCACGTATTGTATGTTGTACCATGGGAAAACGTGCCCAAGAAATCATGGTTAGGATTTGTGGTAAAGCACAGAAAAGATGAGCTATGTTGGAGGGAGGGTGGAAGGAAAGACCATATACTATTGACTGATTTTGTAATAGTCGTTGGTCTGATGGAAGGATCTCTTCTGGGAAGGATTATGTAACCCAGGCAAGTTGAATGTGGACAAGATTTCTTTAGACAGCAGATGCTTTTGGCAGACCCAAAACTTGCTGTTTTCACATAGCTCACCATGGAAAACTTCATAAAACAAAATCTAGAGGAACATATTAGAAAAACATCTAGAGCAAATAGCAATGGGACAGAAAAGGGAAGTATTCAGATTTGGCAAATAGCATGGCCCTACTTGGTAGAGAAGGAAAGAAACTTCTGAGGTAAGTTAATCAGCTATGTCTTCCTGAAACTCGTAGAGAAAATTAAAATAATAGAAGCATATAGCATAAGCAGTGGATAGAAATGATACACATAGCCAGTAACGTCCTAAACCAGAGGAAAAGCCTCTCTGGACTAGTAATGACACAGATGGCCACTAGGGGCAAACTTCATCAAGAGCAACTTCTGTTTTCTCATGATGAGGTGTTTTTTATTATTAGTTTCAGGTGTACAACACAACATAATGATTAGACATTGACACACCTCACAAAGTGATAAACCCAAGTAGTCTACCACCCATCTGACACCATACATAGCTATTACAGTGCCATTGGCTATATTCCCTATGCTGTACTGTACGTCCTGTGAATACATATATATATACACATATATGGCATAGATCTATATATGGAGATGTAGCTATATGGCAAAAAAATGTATACATATTTTAAGAAAGGAAAGAATTATTAAAAATGGAAAACTCAATATATACCAATAACAAAAGAGGAATGCAAGTCACATTTGAATTATGCAATTACAAGAGGTGCTCAAAGTGGTTACCATCAGCATCCATACACTTCTGATGATGGTGAACTAATACTTGAGCATATATAACAGTTCTTAAAATGTGTATACGTTTTTTTGGCCCTCCTGTGTGTGTGTGTGTGTGTGTGTGTGTGTATAATATATATATATAAATATATTATATATATAATATACATTCTATATACATATATATACATCTACATATATACATACATATATATATATATATATATATATATATATAGAGAGAGAGAGAGAGAGAGAGAGAGAGAGAATGAATGGCGCTGCCGAGTGCTATCCAATGGGAAGGCAGGCATCTTCAATATGGGAAGCGACGCGTCAAACCTTAATAACGGTGACAAGTTTCAACTTGTTTAGTGCAGTCATTCAGGTGTAAGCTACAGTTAAGAAGAGAAGGTATGCTTTAAAGTGTGCCATAAATCATCCTCCATCATGATAACGCTCCGTGTCACACATTGCTTCTGATATATGGCAATTTCTGTCAAATAAAAACATTATGGTGTGTCCTCACTCACCTAATTCACCGGATCTGGCACCATGTGACTTCTGGCTCGTCCCCAAAGTCAAACTAATTCAGGACATGGAGGCAGCCAGGAAAGCGCAACTAAAGACACTCGTGAAAGAGGACTTCCAGAACTGCTTCAGAAAGTGGCAAGAATGCTGGGATAAGTGTGTTCAAAGTGAGAGGGAGTATTTTGTGAGGGATTAATGGCAATGCATCTTTCACTGTAATACGTTTTTTTAATTTAAACATTCACCGAATGTTTTGATCACACCTCGTGTATACATATGGACATATATGATATATATATATATATATATATATATATATATATATATATATATATATATATATATATTACATATATCTCAGGCTTGAGATACAAGTTCCTTTCGAGCAGGAACTGAGTCTCTTTATATTTACTATGTCCCACATCACCAAGTACAATGTTAAGGCACCAGAAATGTGTGTTGAATTAATGTGTTCAGGAGAGAGGGAGTAAGTAAATGAATAAATGAAAAAATGAATGAATGGAGAAGTGAGCTTCAAGTCCTCTCTGATTGACCAATCTGCCTTTGCTCAGGGCAATATTTCTCTAAAAGAGGTCCTTCGCTCTTCTGCATTGAAGTCATCTGAAATGATTGTTTAACATTCAAATTCCTAGGCTCTACCCCCAATCTCTACTCAGACAGTGTGAAGTTTGGGCCGAGGAATCTGCATCTTAACCTGAACCTCAGGTGATTCTGATGGGGTAGTTAGGTAGATAGTAACGAGCAGGACAAAGAGAGACTTAGCCCCAGTTAGAAAACGCTTTGCTGCAGCTCCTACTTGGGTCAAGGCTTCTTGCAGCTGCCCAGCAGGATTCCAGGTTTGCACATACCTCTAAATCAAAGAGATACGTTGTTAAAAGTCAGAGAAAGGAGGAGGACATCCTGCTTATCCAAGTACACATCCTATTTGTGAGGACGACAAATACCTTACTAGCCCAGCAGAAGAACGAGGTACAATGTCATTCCTGGTAACAATTCTTTAGCACACAAATTTAACAGCCACTGGTTTATCGGAGTATGTTTAGGAGATCTTTTTTGAATGATTAATTGGAATAACGTGGACTAAGCACCACTCCCTTCCAAAGATTTTATAATTCAGCTCAAACTTTTAACAACCTGGATGGCATACTCTTTGAGTAAGAAATCAAGTCTCCTGGAAGAAAGGAACTTCTAGTTTTTTGGCACCCAATGTTGGAAGTTACTTGGAATTGAAGTAAATTGCAAAGCCTATAACATTTGTATATTGTTATGCATTATCTATTCGTCCTGTAGCATTGGTTCACTTAGGAGTTTTATAACTTGCAGGGAACCCTGAGAGAAGCAACATTCTCAGGAAGAATCTATGGTAGCTTCTTAGTCTCGTCTTCAGTGGTCACCTGTGTGTGCTCACGAGAATACGTCATTAGTGCTCTCCTTTGTGTTCCTTTTTGAAATGTCTCTGGATGGGTGGCATAGGACACAGGGAACTTTTTCCAAATTATGTCGATGGTCACGCTCTGGAAGCAGCTTCTAAACTGAGCAAGAGATCCTTTAACTGCAGCCGGCAGAAAATCTCTCTGGGCATCTTCCACCTTATCGGTTCTTTTAATGGGAGATTCTAAAAGTGTAACAAACAGAAGGTGAACCCAGTAGGTCTACCATTCCAACTCAACTTTGCTTTTTTCTTGTCTCCTTTCCACAGTAGGGTGCTTCCTCTGTGAGTACCTAAAGCTTTGACTTCCACCTTCCCCAACAGGTACCACATGCAGTTTGTGAGCACTAGACTTTTAAGTCCCTTGACACAAAGAATTCCACTGAATTGGTTCTAAATGATTTGGTGTCTTTTCCCCTCATCCTCCACTTATATGGTATTCACTGAAATTCCATTCACTATTATGAGGACTACAAGAAACAGAGGACTAGGACCCCTTCTTCTGGAGTTCCCCATATTAATACTTTTCACCCAAGTTCCAAGTCTCATGTTCACTTGAGCTCTCCTCTCTCTCTCTCATCTTCTCCAACTTTTTAATTATCTTCATAGGTTTTTCTAGAATACTTTCTGGTCACCTTTTCTTGAAGAACTTTTCATCACTTCCGTTCTTTGCTGTTTCATTTCAGAAACGCGTGCGCACTCACGTGCACACACACTGTCGAGCAGGAGACCCTGCTCGCCGCCCCATTTTTCAGGCGGGGCGGCCTGCGGGGTCTCTGCTCCCGCTCCCCACACAAAAACGCAGGATACAGTGAGGCCAAAAAGGAACTCCCACGGAGCCATAGGTAGGGGAGTCATACCACTATGGTCTCACTGGAGGCTGGGCCCACTGGACGCGCGACCTGCCGTCCGCCTTTCCGCCAACCGACCGACCGACGACTCTCCTCCACTCTCTTGACTCTGTTCCTCTCCTCTCTTCCGCTCTTCTCGGCTCTCCTCTTCCGCTCTCTTCGGCTCTGCTCAGCTCCTCGGCAATCCTCGGCAGTCCTCGGCTCTCCTCCGTAGCCGTAGCAGTTATACCAGCGGCCAATCGGCTAACAGGCCACAGCCGATGGCCAATCAGCCACAGCCCACGGCCATCCACCACCCGAGCCAGCACCCCTTCACGTGAGGCCGAGAGCCTGTAAACTACTCTCTGGGGCTCTGGCCCCTCCCCCCCCACAAACACACACACACAATTTCCTGTGCTAACTCTGTGTCTAGGTGCCGTTTTACTGGGAAGTCTGTGTTTGACCTACCTTTCCATTATTCTACAATATACCACGTGCGAGGAGAAGCAACTATTTTCTTGTCCACTTCTTATTCTGGTCCACATGTCACACTAAAATGGAGCAAAAGAAAGGGTCTCAGCCAATATGAGTGCTTTCCTTTGGCGCCTTCTACCGGACACAGATAGTCACAGGCTGAGAAAATCAGATTAGACTTAATGAGCATCAGGAGGCCCACTGCATACCTGGAACTATTCTCAACAAATTGTTTCCTGCTGGAAAAATGCTTTATATCACTTCATGACAAATCTCTCCCAACTTCTAATGAGTATCTCAGAAGCAAAGGGGTCTTTCCTGCTACTTCCTTTCCATTTCCTTTGCAGTTTCATGAAGTGCCTGTTTTCTTTAGTCAAACAAGTCATGAGATTTAAGGGGCCCTGTGACAACCAGCAAAAAACAATTAGAAAACCAAAGCCACATTTTGTCATTGTAACTAGCATCCAGCATAGTGACTAGCGGTCTGGAATTGGTTTGTTTTGTTTGTTTTGTTTTTGTGGCTTTTTGAATGAAATAATAAACAATATTTGAAGTGGGGTATATGACACACAGATGTCTTTCTTTTAAGGAGAGAGACTTCTAGACTTGCCAGTCTGGGTGAGTAATGATTAATAAACTCCTAACTAAGAACTGTTTTCCCACCTCCAAAGTATTGAATCTGTTTAGACTAATGGGGAAAACACTGAAAAGAAAAATCAATAACAAACTCCTGCAAGAAGGAGTAAGGATTTTGTATTATAGGTTCTCCATGAAACTCAGGCTAAAACTGAAGAAATATTAGACTATTTCAACATAATATTAGACTATTTCAACATTCTTCTTAAAATTGATCATTAAAATATTTGCTCAGTGTCACGGTTAATTTAGCTAGGACAGAATGCCAAGTTGTATGGTCACACACCAATCTGGATGTTTTTGTGAAGGTATATTTTAGATGTGATTAATATTTAAATCAGTACCTTTGAGTAAAGCTTACTACCCTTCATAATGCGGTGGGCCTCGTCCAGTTGAAGGCCCTAAGAGCAAAGACTGAAGTTTCCCAAAATGGAAGGAATTTTCTTCAAGACCGAAGCATAAAATCCTGCCTGTGTTTCCAGCCTGCTCCCTGTGTGATTCAGACTCAAGACTGCAACATCAAGTCTTACCTAAATGTCCAGCCTGCCAGCCTACCCTACTGATGATAGATAGATAGATAGATAGATAGATAGATAGATAGATAGACAGACAGACAGACAGACAGACAGACAGACACACAGACAGACAGTCTTCTATTGTGTTTTTCCCTTCGGGAGAACTTTGACTAATATACCCAGTACTGCACTTTAATGTATACTCCATATAACTGGATCTCAAACTTTGACACATAGCAGGATACACACCATTTAAATCATTGTCTCTGAGAACACAGCCCAGTGCATCTGTATACTAGATAATAAGTACACTCAGTTTAGAACTATGTGACGTGCATCACACCAGATTTAATGAAGGGCTTTTAGGTGCATGTTATAAGCTTATTATGTATGGCCCAGAAAAAGGGGAAGGAAATAACATTTAATTTACATTTACTAACTTTTAATAAACACCTGCTATGTGCCAGGTAGCAGACTGGGCTCTTCCAAGTATACCACCTTATATCCCATAGAATCCTCTTAAAATTATAGAATAGATGGAATTACCTCAGCGAGGTTAGGTGACCTGCTCAGGACAACCTTTCATGTGTTCATCAGGTATTGCTGAGCAGCTGCTTTTGGTCAGGCACTTTGCGTGGCTCTGGGCCCAGAAAAGTAAACGAGAGACATGGTCTCCTCATGGAGCTAAAATTCTACAGAGTACAACCAATAACAGTCAAGTGAACAAGAAGTGAATAACATTGTAGGGAATGAAAAAATACTGAGAAGGAAATGAGCAGGACGAAGTGACATGGATCCAATGCTACGTCGGTCAGAGAAGGTTAAATGTAAGCTCACTGAGATCTGAAGGAAGTCAAATGAAGAATGAAGGTGGGGGGGTCGGGTGGCATCCTCGGCATTGCTGGACGGGGATGCCATCAGACCTGCTTTTGTATGTTCCAGAAGGAAACTCAAGGCGCCTGACATGGGGATGTCAAGTTTGGTGTAATCAACACATCGATGGGATTTAAAGACAAGGGAATGACAAGATCACCTGGCGAGAGACTCAGAGGGTAGAGCCCGGACGGAGCCCTGAGGACTCCAGCCATTAGAGGGCAATAGGAGGAGTGCCAGCAAGGATGCTGAGTAGAAGGGGCCACTGAAAATGGCAGGAGGAGAACCAGGAGAGATGAGTGTCCCAAAAGCCCAGCTAGTGCGACTGTCTAGGATCCAGATCTGATTCTGCATCCATGCCTTACCATTCCCTGAGTTTTAGCTACATCACTCCAGTTTCTGCCTGCATCATCACTTGACCATCTTCCCTGTGTATGTGCAAGTGTGTCCCCAAATCTCCCTCTGCTTATAAGGATGCCAGTCATCAGATTTAGGGCCCACCCTTATTCAGTATGACCTCCTCTTAACTTGATTACATCTGCGAAGACCCTATTTCCAAATAAGGTCATAAGGGGGTCAGTGTTTCAACATATTTGGGTGAAGGGACACAATTCAGCCCACCACAGAGGGAATAGTAGTTTTCTATTACAAAGTTTCTGTGGATTAGGAGTTCACGCACAGGTAAGATCAGGGTGTCATCGGGCTGAAATCTGGGGCTGTGGTTCTCATCTAAAGATCCTCTTCCAAGTTCACTGGTTGTTGGCATAATCGAATTCCTTGTGGTTGTAGGGCTGAGGTCCCAGTGTTTTTTCTGTCTGTTGGTCAGGGGTCAGCTATATCTTCAAAGTCAGCAGGAGCACATTACTCCGATGCTTCACCTTGTAAAGGCTTGCCTGGTTAAGGCAGGCCCTTCCAGGAATCTGTTTTGATTTGTTCAAAGTCAACTGGTTAGTAATCTAGTCATGGGAATAACATCTCATCATATTTCCAAGTTCCACCCATACGCAAGGGGTGGGAGTCATCTTAGAATTCTGCCTACTACAGAAGAAGCTTCTTTTAACCCCAGGAAGATTTAGAATTAAAGCATGCGTTAAATCTTTAAGAGTTATGTGTTTTGACTTTTTTTTTTTTTACGTTAAGGAGTGTGCATATTTGGTATTTATGTAGTTGCAATGTTTAAGAAAATTTGCCTAATTGGACCAAGAAGTCAGCCTTATAATTCCCATCTAAAATCATCTAATTGTAATCTGATTGTAAATGTATTTAAGTTGAAACATTCTAGTATCTTCAATGTTAGGAGAATTTAAGAATGAGCCCTTTTCACAGTTACTATATCGTGTCTGAGTTCTTTATACGGTTGAGCTTTTCTGAGTTGAAGGGATGCCATTTCTGACTTCTTCCATCTGCGCAGAGAAATCTGTAATCTTCACTGAGGTTGTAGCTAACTTCTTCAGCCTTGATTAGATTCTTAATTTTTAAAGCTTTTTTTATCCTAATATCTGCTATCTATTTCCTGACCCTAGTCCAGGAGAGTGGGGCCTGGTGGGGCGTGCTCAAGGAAGACTTTCTTTCTTTTTTTAACTTTTATTTATTTTAAGTGTGTTTTTCCAGGACCCATCAGCTCCAAGCCAAGTAGTTGTTTCAATCCAGTTGTGGAGGGCGCAGCTCACAGTGGCCCATGCAGGGATCGAGCCGGCAACTTTGCCATCAAGCATACCGCGCTCTAACCAAGGGAGCTAACCGGCAGCCCCAAAGAAGGCTTTCTTAAGGAAATGATGTTTCATCTGAGACTGGATAGATGAGTCAGTTTGGGCCAGGCAGGAGAAGTGGGGAAGAGCATTTTGCTGACTGACTCACTCATTCTGAGTTCCAGCTCTGGGGCAGCAGCTCGAAAGGCGCCAGGGACACACAGGGAGGAAGCAAATCATCTGGCTGCAGAACGAGAGCCCGAGGGGCAGCCTCCCCACAGCAGAAGCGCTGGCAGAAACCATGGATTCCCCGCTGAGCCCTTCCCTCACCCACTGTCCAGACTCAGGCAGGTGCAACATCTGAGCTTCCACCAGCTTTGATCCTTATGATTCTAGAAGGCGAGTAAGGCAGGTGTTATCCGTTTTTCAGATGAGGACACCGATACTCAGAGAAGTGAAGCAACTATTAAATGGTGGCGAGAGGATCTGAGCCCAAGTCTTGAGACTGCTGGCTGTCTTTCCTGCTTAGCTGCCAAACTCTTAACGATCATTTTTATGGCTTATCATCGAAAAGCTTGTCTTTTTACAAAA
This sequence comes from Rhinolophus sinicus, assembly GCF_057876585.1. Classification (NCBI taxonomy): domain Eukaryota; kingdom Metazoa; phylum Chordata; class Mammalia; order Chiroptera; family Rhinolophidae; genus Rhinolophus; species Rhinolophus sinicus. The sequence goes on along the minus strand of NC_142501.1, from coordinate 114,868,329 downwards.
AGCATCTATTGCATGAAATAGTATGCAAAAAAATTACTCTATTGTTGCAAATTACTGATTAAGATGTTATCTGTGACAAATGAGGGAAAGTAAAAGAGGAACCCATTCAAATGTCAGAGATCTGGATCTAGAAGAACTGGGAAAGAAAACAGAAGTTTCCCCCCGACCCCCAAAAAACTCATGAATTTTATTTTTTCTTGACCTGAAATCTGCCAGTCACATCTCCCAAGGGTTTCTCTCAACTCCTTGGCTTCCAATGGGCCATTTTTGTGATGTTGGGGAGACAAACAGTCAACTGCCAAAAAACCTGGGAAAGAGTTTTCAGCCTCAGGTGCTGAGGGAAACGCAACGGAGCAACTGACCTGAAACTTAGTCAAAGAGACACTGAAAGTAGGAAAACCACACCTCCAAAACCATCTTGGAGTCTGGGGGCTGTACCCTCCCAAAACTGAATAGATGACAATCAGAATGGGGGGGGTGGCAGGGCAGAGGAAGTCCACTTTGGATCATATGGAAGAAGTCTAGCTACCCTGAAGCAGCCATGTGCATGGAGTGGGAGGTATACAGGGGGGAAAGAGCCGACGGAGCCCCAGCCCTTTGAGTCTTCCCAGGTTTTGAGATGCCATCTGACTGCCGAAAGAATTCAGTCAAGAACCGCCAAGCAGAGCCCGACTAACTCCCACATTCATGAGCAAAATAATTGTTACTGTTTTCTCAAAAGTTCAGAAATAACAGAAGTAAAACCAACAAATCACCAAAGTAGTGATTAGTACAAGGTTATTGGGTTCACACCAAAAGACAGTTTGCAAAGTAAGAACATTTCAAACCCAAACATGGAATATTGCTATAAATCTCACAGCTTATAGAGTGAGAAAGCAGTGACTGTTCTTCACAGGGATTGGTTATTACATTAGAATTTTCTTAAATGACAGGGAAATAGGTCAGCAGTTACCTCATATCAACCTTGGGAAAGAGTTCAAGTTTTGCTTCTGATTTCCAGAGGCATAAGCAAGAAATGAACCAGGTCAAGTTAGACTTGCAAAATCAGCTAAATTAAGCTTTGCTGGTATGACTAAACTAATTTTATCTGCTCAGGGAATTTTCAAGGTTGGTCTCTGTTTGTTTTTTATTTTAACAGTTTTAAGCCAAAAATTGTGTGGTTGGGAGGGGGGTTGTTATACAGCAATAGATAATTGGACAACTGTTAACCTCCGCCATATCCCAAACACACACACACACACACACACACACACACACACACACACACATTTGATAATTAAGAAGCATTTATTGATTGATTTCAATGAGAGAGCCACTGTTCTATGCTCTGTAGCTATAAAGCTGGGGTAGAGATGGGGGTGAGAATCTCAATACGTGATTTCTCCCTAAGTCGCTTACAGAATAGAAAGAAAAAAGATCAAAACAAACAAACAGAACAAAGCCCCATGGGTGCAAGGTTGTAAGCACAGCAATCAAAGCCTGCTAATGTTATTATAGACACACAGGGATGGGGCACCCAACCCAATCTGAAGAATGGCTGGAGGAGGTTTCAGCTGAGCTGAGCCTCAAAGAACAAAAGGATAGAAGCCAGGAACAGAGGAAGGGAATGGAAGTGGGCAGACAGCATGAGAAGGGTAGCAAGGAAAGACATACACGCAGTGTGACAGGGACAACACTGCAAGGTGACTGGAAATGACACGGGTGCGGTGGGCATGAATGCGTAAGCTGGTAGGAGATGGGGATCGAATCTCCCAAGGGCATCTCAGCAGGGTACCAGCATGGTCAGGTCTCAGTTTGGAGCAGACCTCTTTGGCATTGGCTATGGAATGGCTGAGGCAAAAGAAGGTCGGAACAAGACGCACAGGTTGAGAAAGCATCAATGGGAGCTGGGGCCAGTGTGCGTGGGAGCTGGCTTTTATCATCTCACAGAAGACAATTAAGTCCCCAGGAATTTGGGGGAGAGACTGTGAAACCTTGGATAGCTTGAAATCATCCACAGTAGGAATATTTGCTCTACAGAAATTAATAATTGCTGTAAAGCAAGGCTTCCCTCCAGAGCAGGTGGTTAACCATTTACCAGCACATCACTGATGGAAGTAGAAATGCTAATAGATTCCAGAAAAGTTAAGAAGTAACAAGGGGCAAGCCTTGATGATTAATTCACTATGGGGGAAGAGTCAGAGGTGCTTCCAAATTTCTAATGTATACAAATGGGTGAATGTGAATGACGTGAGTTGCGATGGAGAATAGCGAGGAGAAGACAGTTTGGCCAAGATAATGAATTTCGGGGTTGTAACATGTTGATTTTGAGATGCCAGCAAGCAATTGATTGCAGACATCTGAAGCTTGGAGGAGGGTATGCGAAGGCCATGAGGGTCAGTGAGATTGTCCAGGGTGGGGAAGGAGAGCATAGAAGCATTAAGCATTAAAGGGTGCTGAGGGGGAGTGTCAGGAACACAAAGATTTCAGCTATGAGCGAGCTCTCAGATGGGGCATTCGGAGCAGCGGGGAAAGCACAGAGCATGTGATCACAGGTATCAAATGCAGCAGAGAGGGTCAATAAAATAATTCAACGGTAAGTACCTGTAAGTGATGCGTCCCATTTCACCATCTTGAGGTATAAAAAGTGGCATTTCGGGGCCGGCCCGGTGGCTCAGGTGCTTAGAGCTCCATGCTCCTAACTCCGAAGGCTGCCGGTTCAATTCCCACACGGGCCAGTGGGCTCTCAGCCACAAGGTTGCCAGTTCAATCCCTCAAGTCCGGCAAGGGATGGTGGGCTCTGCCCCCTGCAACTAAGATTGAACACGGCACATTGAGCTGAGCTGCCACTGAGCTCCCGGATGGCTCAGTTGGTTGGAATGCGTCCTCTGAACCACAAGGTTGCCGGTTCGACTCCTGCAAAGGATGGTGGGCTGTGCCCCCTGCAACTAGAAAAATGGCAACTGGACCTGCAGCTGAGCTGTGCCCTCACAACTAAGACTGAAAAAGGACAACAACTTGACTTGGGGGAAAAAAAAAAAAAAAAAAGGTCTGGAAGTACACAGTGTTCCCCAATAAAGTTCTGTTCCCCTTCCCCAATAAAATCTTTAAAAAAAAAAAAGTGGCATTTCTTTAGTATTCAAACACCCAATCCTCTAATTATCAACCACCCATCCTAACATTCTTAGGGTTTCTACCTCATATAAAGTCAGACATGCTTACACGGTGTAGATATCTGTTCCAGAAAATGAATATATTACATCTATTACCGTGTTTCCCCGAAAATAAGACCTATCCAGACAATAAGCTCTAATGCATCTTTTGGAGTAAAAATTAATATAAGACCCGGTCTTATTTTACTATACTATAAGACCAGGTCTTATCTAACATAATATAAGACTGGATCTTATATTAATTTTTACTCCAAGAGACGCATTATCGCTGATTAACCGGCTAGGTCTTATTTTCAGGGAAACACGGTAGTTCTGTTTCTCTGAAGAACCCTGACTAATACAAACAAAAAGCCTAAACTGAAATTAAGTTAATTTGGTGACTACTGAAATAGGACACCAAACACAATGAACCAAAAGGAATTCACGTTTTTTTTAGAGCTAGACGGAAGCTAAGAGTTCACCTGTCCTGGCCTCTTTACCTCCCTGATAGAGAGGTAAGTCCCAGGGTACTCTGCCCCTTCCTGCGTCTCAGGCTGGGCCCAGGTAGCCTGACACCCAGGCCTGTGTCCCCCACTCCACCAGGGACTTCTGAGAAGAGAGATGTCTCATTGTGGAAAAAATAAATGAGATGGAAAACAGACAAATCACGTGTGTGTCAACACTGACAGGTGAATTATTTAATTAGAAGCAAGAACCTATGCAGAAAATGAAGTACTGAGACTATTTCTCACTCCTCAAACATACATAGAAGATAATGACAATACTTTTCAGACCATGACAAAGAATTGTGATATCATGATTATTTTTCCAAATCACTGGCTCTGGCTAATTAAGACTTTAACAGAAAATTTTGCTCCAAGAACTCAACAGTTTTACAGCAAAACAGGGAAACAAAGATTTAATGTTAACTCCATGTTCTGCCTTGATTTGATAGAAAGATGGCAGGCACTAAGACAGCTTCTCTGTATACGCAATGGGAAAGGAGTAGGAAGCCATTAATAAGTAGTATTATTACTATGGTATTCCTATTTAATATTCACAGAGGACCAACAATCCCCTAAAGGATAAATACCCAACTCCTTCCCAATGAGTTTATTGTTTCATGATTTAGGGACATAGGATGAAGGAGAGGAACAAGGACCACACACACACACACACACACAAACACACACTCTCTGGCGTTTCATAAAGCGGTGCCATTTTCCCTGGGATTCAAGATACTTGGCTGAATCTGCTGCAAATTGGCGGCAGTTGAGAGTCTACTCCCAGAGCCTCTTTCTGATGGAGGCCTCGACTATACACCTCACTCCTCATACTGTACAGGCAGATGCTGCATATCAGTAAGAGGAAATCAGTCTGAGTCCCTCTTTCCAATTCATTCAGGTGTATATCTAGAAGTGGGATTGCTGGCTCATGTGGTAATTCTGTTGAACTTTTCGAGGAACCCATCCTCAGAATATTTGGAGTCAATGGTGAACTGAATCTAAAGCTCAAAGGAAGCCCAGACCAGCTCAGCTACTGAGTAGATGTTGGCCCAACAGGAGAAGGGACATATCCTTTCTGGGACAATATGATTATTTACCTCAGGCTCTAATGTTCTTTTTGGTGTTTTTCTGCAACTCGACTGAAGTATAATTTACATGCCACAAAATTCATCTATTATAACTGTAAACTCAGTGATTTTAATTACACTAATAGTTGTGCAGTCATTACAATCCAGTTTTAGAATATTTTCATCACCCCAAAAATACCCTCGAGCTTGTTTGCAGTCAAAGCTACTCCCAGCACCAGCCAAGCCCAGGTCTGCTTTCTGTCTCTGTTTCCCTTTTCCAGACATTTCATATCTATATATATATACAATCATGGTCTAGGTAGATCTTTTGGATCTGGTGTCCCAAGTATGAATATTAGTTTACTAGCTCAGATGTACATAAAAATATTACATAGCTTTACTTTCCACTCAGCCCGTGCCAGGAGGGATGTAGGGAGATCCACTGTCAGGCATCACTGCGGCCTGGAGTGGAGGTTCTCCTTCTCTAGGGTCTTGCAAAAATCTAGAAGGGCCTTCAGTACCATTGGAATCAGGACCACTTGTTCTTCAGCCCATTCATCTTGCTGCTGATACCCTCATTACCCAACACAAGGGTTCTTCTAAGGAGAAGGCAGGCTGCTCTATTATTTCCAGTGACAAGTGTGGACTCCAGAATCTGCCAAAACTGTGGGGCCAGGTTCTCTAGATCTAATAGATGCATCACACAGCTGTGTGACACCAAGAGCTTGCCTGGTGCGGCAGGGGCTCAGGAGACCACCAATCCCCACCCCTTCCACTCTAGAGTAGTCATTCTTCTCTCCAACTGCTGAAAAGCCCCCTACCCCATCCAGCCTATCTCCCCTTTCCCCACCATGACACCTGGGATATATAAGGTGTTTAGTGAGAATGAGCTCTCTCAAAAGGATGGTGCAAATGCCCTTGAAGTAGGAAACACAGGGATTAGCTGCCTTCTTCAAACAGAAGGAGCTAGGGGGTGGGGAGGAGCACAGAGATCATTTACATAAACGAAGGAGTACCTCCCTAAATACCCTACCACAAAACCACATCAGCAAACAGCTAAAAGCAAGGTACAGTTTCAGTTTTCTTAGGGGCACTTAGAGTCCATCTACTCGTGGAAGTGTGACAGAGGAATGAGGTACCGCCTGGACTAGTCAGGCTGAGAAACAAAGCCGGCTCTAACACTAGCAATCTAATAATACAATTAACACTGCACCAGGCATTGTTCTGAGCATTTTACATGCATTCTTCCTTTAATCCTCACCAGGACACGAGGCAGTAGGTGCTGTAGATTTCAAGCCTTTGCAGCAAGCTCTGATTCAGAATTCAGAATTGTTTGGATGTTAGCAAGGTAACACATGCCTGGAATTTATATAACATAACTCCCCAAGAGGATCTGAAGCACTTCTCATACAAACTAGTCAATGTGCCTTCAGGGAAACAAATAATCACAAGTGGTCTAAAGCCTGTAAAAGGCTTTATGTACATCAGTTTAGGCCAGGTTTTGTCTTTAAGTGAATTAAGAAAGGGTTTGGTTCTCGGAACTTTTTGTTATTAGGGATCCGTAGTCCTGCTCCCATTTTACAGAGAGCGAATGAGGCACAGCACCAGCGTGTAATTTGTCCAAGGTCACATAGCTGCATAGTAAGAAGTGGTGGAGGTGCTCAATGCCTCAGAGGCCCTTCCTGCTGGGAGCAAGGAGGTGGAGAGAAAATTCCCTTGACCACTTTCTGTACCAGAAACTCATCCCCAACCTTCCCACTCTGTAGCATGGGCAGCATTGCATATGAGCTTCCTCCAGTCCCACCCCCCTATCCCCTCCCCCCTCCCCAGCTTCTCTCATACTCAGTTCATCTTACCTTACTATGGTTTAAAATAGAAGAAAGCCCAGTGGAGTGTGACTCAGCCCAGGCACGCCTACCAGGCCCAGGAGGGGCGCTCTGGAAGTGAGTCTGGGGGCAGTTACTAACTCGCTAGCTGCCCCTGCTCTGCTCCCGGGGGTTAACCTCAGGGTGGTGTGAAGGGCCAGGCAGGAGGAGCCGGCCCGGAGCAGGCGGTCTAGATAGCGAAGCAGAATCCTGCGGGATCTTTCCAGGATGCCAGGAAAGGGAGCATATGCCTCTTGCCACTTGTATTAGGATTCCCCCGCATCCCCGTGCCTGCGGCTCATTTCCATCTCATCAGTGAGCAGCGTGGATGCTCATCCACACGCTGCTTATTCCCACTGATTTCAGCAGCGTCAGCTCCTTCATTCCAAAATCAAGGCTTCCAGGTATGACGTCCTTCTTGGTCTTCAGCGCAAACCGGCTCCCAGACACTCTTCCAGACCACCTGCAACCCC